>NW_008666631.1:563-3063 GCF_000695815.1 Acanthisitta chloris | reverse complement strand
CTGATGTCACAAATCCCCAGTCAGGCCTGCTGTATTACTGGTTGCTGTAACCGGGGGAACAGCTGTTCAGACAGATGCTCTGACCACCTCTGCCTCTGTGCCATGTAGGAACCAGTTTTCATTTCCCTGCCTTCCAGAGGAGCAACATCAGGGAACTGTTAGAGCAAATGCAGAGGAGGACATGGAACTGATGAGAGGACTGGAGGGTTGGGGCTGGATGATCTTTAAGCTCCATTACAACCTTTTAGCATTCTATGTTTCTATGAATCCTCCAGCTTCATATGGAGCAGTGCCACTCTCCAGGCTATGGCTAGGGCTGGGTGACACCAGGGAGCCATAAACACCAGAGGAACTTGTCTCTGTGCTGACAGTCCCAACCAGCTCCCTGCCAGCAGAGTGAGGCTGGTGTTGCTCTGTTCAGACGCCTGTGTCAGGTGTCTGTCAGCACAGGTGAACCTGTTGTGCTGCTATGCTGCCCAGTCCCCCCATGCCAGAGTCAGTGACATGTTCTCATGTATCATATTGGAGACAACAGAAGACACAGTTATCAGCTCTTTTGGGGCAGATATGAGCAGAAGAAAATGTCCTGTGCAGGGGGAGGAGCTGACCCGTTCAGCCTAGTAACAGCAAGCAGGGGCGCAGTGCTACTCTGGGTGTGACTGTGCCACCCTCTCTCTCCACAGGGGCTGGAGTGGCTCTGCTCAATGATCACATCTATGTCGTTGGGGGGTTCGATGGAACAGCACATCTCTCCTCGGTGGAGGCATACAACATCCGCACTGACTCCTGGACCACCGTGACGAGCATGACCACCCCGCGATGCTACGTGGGGGCCACGGTGCTGCGGGGCCGGCTGTACGCCATCGCGGGGTGAGCGCTGCACAGCAGCTCGGGGGCTGAGCTCCCACAGCTCTGACACACCTCAGGCAGCCTCTCCTCACACTGTCTGTAAGAGAAGACAGCCCACAGGGCCACTGTGCCCAGCCAGAAAGGGCAGTGTGAAGGTCCAGGGCCCAGGGAGGCAGGAGAGCAGCAGCACACCGCATGGGGAGCTGATGCAGGGGCTCCATGTCAGGCCAGTCCTGCTGTGTGCAGCTGTCCAGCCTCCCAGCAAGGGCTCTGAATGCCTCAGCCTGTTTCTCCAGCACCATCCCTCACCTGTAACTTTCTGTCCTTGCAGATACGATGGGAACTCACTGCTGAGCAGCATCGAGTGCTACGACCCCATCATCGACAGCTGGGAAGTTGTCACCTCCCTGGGCATGCAGCGCTGCGACGCAGGAGTCTGCGTCCTGCGGGAGAAGTGATCCGGAGGCAGAGAACCTTCTGCAGAGTCTCGGCTGGAGGAGGAGTCCCGAGGGATTTGCAGTGACTGTTCTTGAGAGCTGTGGATGCTGTGGGAATAGGCACCAGGACAGCAGCTTTCTGTGCTGCTTGTGACTAGAGCGTGTGCATAGCCGTGTGATCTCAGCAGTCATTCGACATCGGGGGCTCTGTGGGAAGCTGGAGGAAGGGCTGAGTGGTCAGGAGGAGCTGCACTCTGCTGTTCCTGTGGCTCAGTCTATGGGCAGAGCAGAGGTGCCCCAGCCTGGCCTCAGCCAGCCTGGTGAACCCTCCCAAGGACATGTACATACCACTGGGTCACCTCTTCAGCCACTGCAGGATCCCGCGGGTCCTCAGGTCGCTCTCAGCCACATGGATGTGTGAGGGTGAATCAGCTGCTCTTATGTTCCAGCTTCAAATCATCTTGTACATACTGAATGTTCAACGTGCTCCTCAAGCACACTTGAGTGCAGAGCTGGACTGGGTGAGGTGTGTGAGGCCTGCACTGTGTGTCTGCGGGTTCCTCACAGGTCTGCACACAAAAGGAGTCACAGGTTAAAGCTGTCAACTACTGAGGCCACGGGGGCAGGGGGCAGCTCGTTGCCTGCTGCAGGAGCAGGTATGCAGAGTTTGTGCTCTGACAGGGCTCAGCAAGGTTCATCACATCGTGTTTCCCTCAAAAGCTCGACAGCCCCAGCTGCAAAGTGCTGTGATGTGTGGCCATGGGAGCATTGCTGTGCTGTGGCTGTGCCTTTGCTCCCACCCTGCAGGAGGTACCTGAGCTGAGGCTGAGAGCAGGGACACGGTGACTGATGCCCACCGAGATGCTGCTGGTGAGCAGTGGGTTTGTCCCCAGACAGACCTGACAGCACACCCAGGGCAGCACTTCAGTCAGTTCATTGTGTTGGTTTTCCATTTATCTAGGGGTTTTCTGCTTCCAGGGCTGTTCTGGAGTGACATCCAGGATTGTTTCACCCTTTGTTCTCAGCTGTTTATTCGCCTGCGTCGTAGCTCCACGTCTTCTGACACTTGCTGTCCCTCCTGTGTTCCCCCGAGCCCGAGCCCGGGTGAGGGCTCCCTCGCTAGCTCACCGAGCAGTCTCTGCTCAGCATGTGTCCCACCGCGTTCCGGAGCACAGGCTCCCCCTGCCCTCAGCTTGGCCCGCAGTGCCTGGGCT
>NW_008666631.1:0-531 GCF_000695815.1 Acanthisitta chloris | reverse complement strand
CTTGGGGACAGGGTGGGATCAGGGACGTGGTAGCATGACCTAATTATGCACTTTCAGCCAACGCTCTGACCTTCTGCGTTTGTTTCTATCACACAAGTGTTCTGTGGTTTTGTTTCCTATGTTTATTTTTTAATGAAAATATAAAGAATAAAATATTTCCTGAGGCAGTGGGAGTTTAGCTTCTGTTCTCTACCTTCCAGACTTTGGCTGGGGTGTAGAGGGTTTGTGCAAACCCTGTGTTAGAGCAGGCAGCCACCTTCAGCTGTGCCTCTGCCCTGCAGCTTCAGCCTGGCAGTGACAAACAGCTGCTCCAGCTGTGAGATCCAGGGCATCCAGAGCACCAGTGGGGATCACTCCCGGGGCTGGGATCGCTCCCGGGGCTGGGGATCACTCCCGGGGCTGGGGATCTCTCCTGGGGCTGGGATCACTCCCGGGGCTGGGATCGATCCCGGGGCGAGGATCACTCCCGGGACTGGGGATCACTCCCGGGACTGGGATCGATCCCTGGACTGGGGATCACTCCCGGGACTG
>NW_008666630.1:18294-20985 GCF_000695815.1 Acanthisitta chloris | reverse complement strand
CCCCAACCCCCCCAAACATATCAGAAAACAACCAGATGTTAATGAAAATACCCATTTTAGAAAACAGGCAGATAAAAAGTCCTCTTCTACCTATGGAAACTGGATTCTGATGCCAAAATGAAACAATGGAAACTCTGCTGAAATCTCTTTAGTCTTGGAAACCTTATTGTTAAGTTGGTGCAAACAAGAGCATATTACAGACAGCTTCACAGAAACTCAGAAAATCCAGGACAGTTTATGAGGATAAGCATGTTATTTGTGATTGAAACTTACCAATGTCCTTCAGAAAATACAAATATATATACACACATACCTGCAAAAGGAGAAATTTAATTTTTGCTATTACCAGCAAAAAGAGGCACAATAATTAAGGTATTATAATGTTCCTCTGAATTTCTAGCTATCATCTATTGCCTTCCTAAGGCATCATAAACATTTTCAATCCTATCATGAGATGAGCACATTAAAAATGTTTTTGACATCTCCTTTGCTCTTGGTGACCTTATCAGTGTGCTTGACACAATGAATATAGTGAAATTTATTATGGTTCAGAATACTCACTTCAATGCTTCCATGGCTGAGATGATTTTTCTATTAAGCAGTCTCTGTAATAATTTACTAGCATTTTGAGCTAAACAAGTACATTGATTTTTCAAGCAGCTGCACAAGTCCTGATACTTAACGTCTTAGATATTTTACATCACAAGCATGCCATGCCTCACAGGAAATGTCTTGTTAAACTTATTGGTGATACAAGGAACCTTTTTTGCCCTATGCATTAGCATTCATCTTAACCCCACTTCCACTAGGCTAAAATAAAGTATCAAAATTAACAGATCACACAGTTAGGATGTTTAAGAATTTTTACTTGGTTTGGCTTGGGTTTGAGTTAAATATATTGGTATAGGATTCAGGGCAAATACATTACAAAACATAAACACAATTCATATGATACATAATTACAATACTAAATATATTACAAATTATAAGCATACTCATTTGAAAATTCATTGCAGACACCATCATCTTTAGAAACAAAATTCTAACGTAAACAAACAGATTTTGACAAACTCTATGGAATGCTAACCCAGTGCTTTGTGTAAATCTTGGAGTGATTTGCTTTCATATTGAAACACCTGGTATCAAGTTGTAGAGTGTTTTGCACAGTGTGACTCCAAAACTGCAAACCACAAGAACTCATGACTTTTATGCAGCACATAAATGACAAAAACAAAACAGTAGTATAAATTCAATGCAGTAAATCAAGGCCAGATGTAACACATAATAAATCAATCAAAACTGCCAAGAAATTACTAAATATAGTGAATTTAATTAAAGCCTCTGGTGTGTCTCTAGACAATTCGAGGGTAATTAGCATAGGTCTGCTACATTTTTCTCCCCTCTTTTTTGACCTGTCCCTTGGCCTGTTTTTCTCTCCTCATTTCTACAAAATCCATAACAAGTGACAGGAAGAAGACACAGAAACTATGGAAGAGAGTGCCATAGAACATGCTGTAACCAGGAGGTGGAAAACACTGGTTCTGAAAAGGGGAATGTAAAGTAAGGCTAACAGATATCATTCCCTGGAGATAATCAGTAAAGCCTAGTTGTTCAATTATAATATATATTTATTATTTTTGTCCTCTGTGTACTGTTCTCTAGGCCTGACCCACATTGCATAGCGTCTCTGGTGCACACCTGCTGGTTCTAAGTGGGAGCAATGCAAAGCCCTGCTCAGCAGAATGGCTTTGGTGAAACCTCTGCCATGAATATAATGGAGGTGAAAGAAGAGAACTTTGGTTGCATTCACACCCCTTGCTCACATATCCATGGAAATGTGCCATCAAGAAAACACAGTAGTGCACGTTGAGTCTGATCTTCAAGCAGCTATGCACAGTTTGGGGCTGAGTGGTTGATGGTGCTGTGCCATGGTCAATGAGATGTAGCATGTAACAAATCAGCATGCCTCCATGAAACTGCTGTGTTAAACTGCCATCATCACCTACTCTGACTAGAGCATTGTGTTTTGTAAAGCAGCTCCAGAAGAAGTGAAAGTCTGGTGTATTCATTTCCAATAACAAAATGTGAAAATATCTCTACAGATTCAAAGTCCTGAAAGAGGAGCCAAGTTGCAAGACTCTTTCCTAGCAAAATTGACAGAAAATAGTTTAATTTCCATTTTTAAAATTCAAATCTCTGATTCTGTGTATAGCATTCTACGCACCAGTTACTACTGGGTATGCTTTACTACACATTAAGAAGTTGTTGCTTCTTGCATTAAGCATTTTGCCTTGAGTTATTGACACATTTTAAATTATTCTGCTTTATGTCCATTCCTAATAGAACAGAAATCTGCTACAAGACATCTTTCTTAACTGACTTGCCTCAGGTACTGTGCAGAGATTCATGATTTAACAGCTTCTCCAAACAGACAGGCGTATAGCTTGTTTAATAGGCTTGTTCAACCCTTTGGCTTCTGTGAGATATAAGTGGATTATAGAGATTTGTCTGGCTATCTTTTTACACAGTTTCCCAAATAATTGCCATAAATATCCCTACTTCCTTAACCCAATTAATGAAACATAGTAAATATCCAGCCTACCACTTCTATTGATTAAACAGTTTCTCAGGAAACACATAACTGTGGCCACTCAGTGCTAAATGCAGTGGTTCTGACATGACAAGCAGAAA
>NW_008666630.1:17677-18255 GCF_000695815.1 Acanthisitta chloris | reverse complement strand
AAAAGAAAACCTCATGTAAGTCACACAAGAATTTCTTTTGTCACTGACAATGATTTTTCTTCCTGTCATCAGTGTTTGGAAGACAGGTCTAATGGGAAACATATGGATTCACTATTTCTGAAAATTGACCTCACTCTAGACAATCATTTATTCACTTTCTGGAAAAAGGTTTTTATGCAGAAAAATTGAACTCTGGTAATTTTAATAGCCATTTTGCAATCCTTGAAATAGTAGACTGGATCATGCACTAAAAACAGCCAACACAGGAGGGTTTCAGGAACAGGATGTATGGAGATCACTCACACTAGCAGGGTTGGCAGTTATCAAAGCTGATTTTTTTTTCGTTTTCATAAGCTAAACAAAACAAAATAGCTATTAAGTAGACTAAATGTTTTCATTTATAATAGAAAACACTTAAAAGAATAATACTTTGCCCATTGAAATAACAAATGTATGATAGCAGCCCTGGTTCATAAAAAAAAATATGAAAGCTATTAAAATATTAAATATTTATGCTTTCAAAGCTTCATCTATTTCACATCCCCTTAACTATTTTAGCATGATTTTATGAATATTTA
>NW_008666630.1:369-17627 GCF_000695815.1 Acanthisitta chloris | reverse complement strand
AGGAAAATGTCATGTACACCAGATGATTAATGTCCAAGATTCCTAAATTAACAAGCCCAGAAACCAGGGAACCTGGGTAAAAGTAGTTGCAGTCTAACATCTGAAATGAGGTTGTTGTGTCCTTGAGAACAGCAGCATTGAAGACACCAAATAAAGGTACTGGCTGTGTTACATTTATAAACAAGAGGAGATGCATTGTGTCGCTCTGTGAAGGAAGATGTATGAGCAGAGTGTTACAGCAGCACAGTAGCAGTGGTGCAAGGGAGTGGATCTGCTTGCTGAGCTGAACAAAAATGAACAATAGTAAAACAAATAAACCTTTGTGCAAAGGCAAGCATCACTTAAATCAAACAAACTGATGGAATTAGAGGCCTGAGTGAAATATGCTTGTTTAAAAAGATCATTTCTCTCTAGAGACAGACATTGCCTCCCTTCTCACACTGCTGTAGTGTTTACCTGGCTTACTGGAAAGCACTGTGTTACACGCAGCTGTTGACACCATCAGACAAGACTAAATGCCCCCAATTATTTCATTATTTATGAAATGTTTGCAGGATGCAGTCAGTGGCTTCATGATGAAAAAGCTCTGACAATGAGGCTCTGTCAGATTTTTGGCAGAGACACATCCAAACACATAAAAACAAGTTAAAACACTATCTTTATGCATAGTTCTTTCTTGGCAAGTGTCCTCAGTTACCATAATTTGCAGCCAGAAAACACGTCTACTTTTTCTCACTCTGCAATAATGCGGGCAAAAGCATATCTAATTCCCCTCCTCCTCCAGAACAGAAACAGCCTTGTCAAGGGCTGGGTTGTATGTGTGCTTGAGATACCAAGGTTTCCCATCTACCACACAGCTGCACCAACTCTAGTAGTCCTGCCTACTGCCAGATGCCTGGAACTGCAGACCCACTGCTGCCCACAAGCATCATGGGCAATGGTCCAGATCTCAGCTTCTAGACTAGACTCAGCCTTGGCTCTGCTCTGGCTGCTGATCCGTTTCTTTTGCAGGAAATCCTGCAACTCACATGCAGAATGGCAAGTAACTGGCATGCCAAGAAATGGAACCAGTGTGGACAGGGCAGAAAACAGTGCAGAGCTGTGAATGCTTTGCAAAGGTGCACTTCAAAGCTGATTTACAGCTGGAAAGCCTTGGTGCAAATAGTTCATAAAGCATATAACCTAAGTACTTGCCCACAGGGCCATGATAACATTTATGTAGCATAAATTAATGTGTTTCAAGTGCTAATTCAATCTGTCTAACTAATTCCTCTGGTTTTGGAAGAATCTGACCTCTGCAACAAAATACTGTGCTTGTGGCGATGACTCACAGTTTTGGCTGCCTGGTGTTTGAGAGTCACACACACTCTTTTGAACAAAGAGTGCTATTTGTCCAGCAGCCATAAAAATATACCTCCAGAATATGTTTGGATCACTGCTAATTGAAATTTCCTTTTTATAGAAATGTGATCAAAACCAGCTGTGCTTTTGGAGTCAAGCAGGAAAAGATTTATATATTACATTAGAAACCTGACAAATTCAGAGACAAGCAGCTGAGTGAATGCCTATAATTTGCTGGAGAGACACATATAACACACCATGACTTGAGACTTCCCCAAAGGAAAATTCTGCACTGGATGTGGATTATTTTTGTAAGTGCTTTTTCTTTTCTGATTCCCTCTTCTGTGAAAGGCTATATCTAAGTAGTGCCTCATATGCAGAGAGAGTTTAGGAGCGCTTTTAATGATGCTACAACCAGAGAAAAAAGAGGTGAAACAAATCTCTGAGGACCACATTCTTTTCTGCACCTCTCTCCAATAAATATGATCAGTAACATGCTTATTTGTAGATATAAATTCAGCAGTTAGATGTATCTGGACAAACATAAGTGTTGGAGGAACACAGCGAGTGGGTAGCAGTCTCTTGCTCTGTGACTTCTTCAACTATCAGCATCACCAGGTATTAGACTGCTAATTTTGTTCAGGCAGTGAAGTATTACTGAACTCCTAATACAAGATCCATTCTCTTTCGCCTGTATCTGGCCAAATGACTTTCACATCCAATTGTGTCTACAGCAACTGTTGTGAAGATCCACATATTCACAGTCTTCGTGGCTGATTACTGCAGCTCATCACAACTGTGAATAAAGCCATAATTTTGGAAAAATTCCAAGTCTATCAAGCCCTAGCAAGCTGTTTATCATCCTATTACTGTGAATACCTGAGCTCCTCTGTCTGCAGACATGCTCCCCCTAAGAAATTAAATCCAATTCCAGATTCCTCTGATGACTTTCAAGGTTATCAACATGATGACAAAAATCCAATCCTGTCCAAAAAGAGTGGGATGCATGTAATGCCCCACTCTGCTCAGTGGGTTGAGGGGAAGGTTATTTTGAGTTACTCTGGACAGGGTGCAGGAGAAAAATCTCAATTCTCAGGAGGTTCAAAAAGGGATAATTTTTACTTAGGAACTTTGGTTCAACCATGTGGAATAAGACACCTGGCAAAAGGAAACTTCACAGCATTCAAACTTTCTGTGCAAACTTTAACTTAGCATACCTTGAGAAAACAAAGCCCTTAACTGGGAACTGATCACAGCACTTAGTGAGTACTTAAGGGGATACTGCTCAGTGCAGCTTGCAACAATATATTGCAAAGGAGAAAAGAAGAGAGAAAAAGAGAAAAGTAGAGAGGAAAAGAAAAGTAGAGGAGAAAGAGAGGTAGTTAATCACCATCCCTAGATCCAGCATGGCCTCTTTAGCTTCCAGCCCAGGACAGTGGGGCACACAGCATGGCACTTGTCTAGCTGCCCCTTTATCCCTTCCCTTTGCCCAGGGCCTGTCCTAGTGTGAAGTCACGCTTGCACCTGCGCTTTAGGCAGAGCCAGGAGCTTTGGCATCATCTTGAGGCTTGCAACAAGGCCATGTGGTTGACCACCACCATTTCAGGGCTCACATCACAGCCAGGTGGTCGCCGAGGCCATTTCAGTGCAGACCTGCAGTTACCTGCTGAGGCTCGAGGGGCTGGTGGAGAGCAGTACACTGACCCATCTGTACAAAGCTCGACCTGTTCCCCTTACCGTTCTCATAACTGGTTGTTTTGAGCCAGACAAGTTTTCCGCCTGTCCCTGACAATGCAAAAGACTCTAAATGCCAGCTTGAATAGCTTAATTACTAATATGCTATTTGTGATCATTATAAAGAAATGACTATGTTATTTACATTGTGTGACTATCAGAAAGGTAATAGTTTCCATGACTTACGAAAATGTCAAAATGCAATTAAATTTGTGAGAAAAGTAATCAAGTGAAAGAATTCAGTAACCCTACTGTGAACAATTTACATGTCTTTGTGTTGTCCCTTTCAAAAGGCCAGTCAGTGGCACCCAGCCCAATGCTTAGCATGCATTCCAGGGCTAAGCAAAAGCACAGCATTTGTTGGTTTAGGTAAAAAGAGGTTTATATCAGGAAAGGGACTAAAAGAGTCCTTTAGTGACAGCTAGAACATGACTGGTGTGCAATGTGTGTGCACAATGATTGTTTCTCCGACTAGACAAATTAATTTAGTACAGGAAGACAAAACACTTTTTTGGTTGCCAAAAATCTTCCTCAGGTGAGAAACATAACAGGATGTACATTTTGAGATGTCCTTTTTGAGCTATACTTCTAATGTTATAATCAAGACCAAAACCTCCTATTCTACAAAAATGGTACCAGACTTGTCCTAATCTTGATTTAAGTAAATCAGAGGAGTTGAAAAAATTGCTCAGTTGAAAGGCATAGACCAAAACAGTGCTGAAGAATAAAATAAGTTGCTTGAAAGGTGACTTAGTTGCATGTCCAATAGTGCAAAGTGGCAGGAGTTTATTCCTCATGAACATTTACCCCAAAGTTGATAGTAACTTCTAAGAGGTTTTGGAGAAGGTTCTACACTATTTGTGTATCTCCCATGACTCACTAAAGAGAGACAGAGGGTAATCAGCTTCTCCACAGAAGGTGAACACCCGCCTTATGACTTTTGGTCTTGGCCTTTGCTCCTTCATAATTTATGTTGTAATGAATGAAAATTTCATTTAAGGGAAACCTCATTGCTACAGACAGAATATTCACATAGAATAGAATATTACTGGAGGGCTTACTCTTTAAAAAGTTATAAATAACTAATGAACTAGACAATAAAAAGCAAAATTAATTTTCCTAAATTAGTTTTATCTCAGAGGATTCCTAATGTATACACTCAATTACATACACAAGAACAAAAAATCGGCAGTAAACTAATCACATTATTTCACCCACATCCTCAGTAATGAAACAGAGCTGAAGAAAATATTACTTTGTAACAATTTTCATCATACTAATATTAAGTATCACCAAGAGAATATACATTTTGTCACTGTGATTGAAGATGGTATATATTGTATTCCCTTTCACAGGACAATAGACATTTTATGACCATTGTGTGTTTTTACTCACTTGAGGCAAGTCTGTTAATGCAACCTGGTTGTATGTACGAAACTGCAGAGTGAAAAATCATTCTGGTAAATACTACAAAAATTCTAAAGCTAAAGGCTGGTGAGATTCCCAGCCCTTATATATCCTAATGAGAATCAAATGCAGTGTTGTGTTTTAGAGTGTTTCTTGTTATGATGTTGGTAAAAGAAATGTTTCCAGTTTGGTGAAGCTACTGGAATTATTTAGACAGTCAAAATTTTGTGGCTTCTAGATATGTTTGCTACAATGCACTTATATGAGGAATTGTCCCTGGAGAGGTCCAGGAGCCATCACTTAAACAAAATTGCACTCCACAATATCTATAGTTACTGTTTTATGCCAGGATTTAAAAAACAAACTCAATAACTTACTCATTTCTGACTGTAGCTCAGCACACAGAGCTAGTTTAATTTTGTGAATGAATTCTGATGTTTTCATTTACACCAGCAGGAGTAAATGAATCCCTGATTCTTGTATCACTGATTCTTCATGTAAGGTTTGCCATTGTATTACACTTACTCATTCTTAAGGCAGTGCTACAATGGTGTGATGTGGTCTAGTTGCATCTGCTGGAAATTATGAGTTCTGCCATTTCCAACATCTTACCAAACATCTTTTGAAAGCTCAAAGGCCTTCAAAGCCATTTCTCTTTCTCAAGCAATTTTTTGAACAGAAGAATGGCAAAGGTGATTGATAGTTACTTTTCATATCTTCTACTCCTTTCCCATAAAATATCTATGGATTTTTTTATTTGATTCGTTACACTTATTAACACTGGATTTCTTTAGGGGATATTAAATGTAACTTTTTGAATGCAGAGGCACACAATCTTAGTATTAAACCAAGAAATTATCAAATTGCATGTATAATAGTCAGCATTATTAGGGAAGTTGCAAATTTGACAATACCCATAATTAGGTCCATGCAAATATTGCATAAATGAAGAATAGTGTAGCCCTAGCTTCAAAATAAAGATGTCCTCAGGCAGGAGGATGAATGCTGAATTTTTATAGTTACAGTGGTGATATATTTCTAACAACAGACATAGTAACTAATGAGTGAATCAGTCACAATGGCAGATTAAAATATGATACATCACACCCCCTGAAGATTCAGAATTTAAAATATGAGATAAGGGTGTCTCAGTTTTTAAAAGCCAATTTTACATTACACCATTAAGAAATGTATAAATTAAGTTGTTTTTAAGGCTTTTAAAGATCTTTACACATCAATTAAATTGCATGTCAGGCATGAAAGCGAAAAGTGTCAATCTGATTTGATAAGAAAAATGTCAGAAATACATTTACTGAGAAATGTGTAAAGAATCATTTAACTGCCTTTTTTACTAGGAAGGAATAAGTGCAAGCACGGCAGAGCAAACTTATGTAAGCTGTGTAAATTACATTGATTTTGTGCAGTAATTCACTGATACTGTGCTCACATAATATATACATGTTAAATGAGAGGATTCTATGCACTTAAAGTACTTATTTGCTGCCTCTTTTGATCTAACTAGAGCTTTTCTAGCTTCATAATCCTAACATGCCAACCTCTGAGTTAAAAACACAAAGGAAATATCAAAATGCTGTCCTTAAAGTTTCAGTGAAGCAAATGGAATGAAATCTATTATAAAGGGTCACAACTTCTTACATCCTACATTACACCCATTTAATGCAGAGGGATAGTTTTTCACTTAGGAAATAACAGATCTCTCAACTCACAAAGAAAGTTCACTACAGCCTTGGGTACAAGAAGAGTTGAAAAAAAGAGAATAAAAATCAAAAAATTCATCTGGATCAGACTGAAGGCTGGAGATTTATTACTTTTTAAAGGGTTTTCAGCAGAATGCTAAATTAAACAACCTGAAATGCCCAAGGTAGGAAATCAAAGGTATGACTCTAAAGCCTGTGCTGCTCAGAAAGATTTCCAGGCCTGGTGGACCAAAGCAAGACTTACACTGGTCCCCTTTCAGAGTTTGGCCTCTCATCTCACTATTTGGCCAGGGCCCTAGGTAGTCTATCAGCAAATAACTTTTGGATCTCAAAGCTCTCTTAGTAGTTTGGGGTTTGTGGTGCAAAGACTGAGCGATGTGGCATTATTCTCACGTGTCACACTGAGGTACAGCACACACTTCAGTAGTTCTGTGGTGTCAGAAGGCATCTGGGACTCATCATTTATGATCAAGTGATGCTATAGAGAAAGTTGTCTCCCTTTCTCATGTAGGGAAGTTACAGAACTTTTTCATCCCTGATATTTCTGCCAAAGTAGTTTAAGAACATCTACCACGTGTTGGACAAATATGCTTAAGAACTACACATTTGTATCCACTTTAACAGTTTAGCAGATACCTGTTACCAGTACTGGAAGGCAAGACTACCAACTTTACTATTACTTTTTAAGTGTTGAAAAACAGCTGAATCAGGCTGAAAAAGGCAAAGGACAAATGCTGCATTTTAATCCTGTCAGTGAAAATGCATCCAAGGTACTGCCTCTCACTAAGTGTACGTGCATCTGCTTTTTTCAATAACATGGCAATTTTACCTCCCCACCAGCTTTACTAGAAACAGATCTGAAGGTACCTTCATGAAGGAGGATGACACTTGAAAGCAAATCCTCCAGAATTAAGAGTCTGGATGGACAAACAAGGCATGCCTAAGACATCAGAAGTCAACCATATCAGCCTAACAGGAAGGCTAGCAGAATCAAGTCAGTGTGGATCCAGTAGAATATCACTGCTAGCATTCTCATACAACCCCTGACTCTGCCTGAATGCCCCGAGGATAGAGTAGGAAATCTAGGAAGTGTTTGGAAAGTGGAAAAGCCCTGGTGAACCCCACTTGCACAGAGCAGCAGCTTTTTTTCCTTCATTCTGTGGTTTCTGTCCCTTCTTCTACCCAATCAGGCAGGCTGTGACAGAATCATAGAATTATCCAGGTTGGAATAGTCTTTTAAGTTAATCAAGTCTAACCATTAATCTGGCACACCACTGTAACCTCTGAACCCTGAACCATATCTTCCAGCACTAGATTTGGACACCTCTTAAACACTTCCAGGAATGGTGAGTCTACCACCCCCCTGGGCAAGCTATTCCAATGCCTGACCACCATAACAGTGATTTTTTTTCCCTAATATCTACAGTGAATCTCCCCTGTCTCAGATTATGGTCTTGCTCTCTAATCCTCTCACTGCAGGCATGGCAGAAGAGTCCATAATGTTTAAGAAACAATTTCCTGGTATAAATAGCCCTGAAAAATGGACTTTTAATAACATAAAAACAAATCAAGCTTGGATAGCATAGTTAAAAGATATTTTCCTGTAAACTAACATTGGGAAATTAATAGTTATCATATGGCACTCCCGCCATAAAATATTTAATAGTTATAGAACGCCACTCCCGCTTTCACCTCATTCTTTACATAACACAAATCCTATTAATTTTAGCCTTATCAGTTAGTGATGAAAACAAAGACCCTCAGCAACTTTATTACTAAGATCTTCAAATTTGATAATTTGATAAAACTCTTTGATAAAAACTAGAAGCACCCACTTCTCCACTAGAAGAACACATCAGACATCATATACTTTCACTTGTGCCCATGGGAAGGGCTGCCATACCTGAGTTCTGCAATTCCCATCTCCCTCTGAAGCAAGGTTCAGGCACAAGCATAAGACCTTGCAGAAAGGATATTTGAGGCTATTTACATCTGTCTGCTTTCCTAGGGAATCGGTGAGAAGGCTTTCACCTGGGACAGTGTATTCTGATCACTGTTTTGCCTGACTTAGAGCAGGGTACCCATCTGGCCATATCTTTCATGCCATCAAACTGTTGTCTTGCTGTGATAAGCTGCTGGTTTTCTTTAATCACAAACAATAAACACTGCACAAGGTGCCCATGCGCCCTCAAGATTTTCATGTTTTCCTGTGAAAGTCACCAGAGAGAGTGAGGGAGGTACACATAAACTTTTTCAGATGTGACCATATTCAGGATAGAAAAGTCTAAATGAACAAAGGTTGACAACAGACAATCAAAACAAAAAGGAAAATATATTTTCATAATAATTTGAAAAAAATGGACAGATTCTTATGCAGAATTTGGAAATCATTATTTTAAAACTCTCCTTTAAATTATTTATTAAGATACATACGCTTGCCCATTATCAATAAGCTGGGAAAAGATTACTCTTTCCATTAAAAGGCCTTTCTTTTAGGTAAAGACTTCTGCCATTTTTGTGTCATAACTTATTTTTCATAAATTCCTTTTATCAACTGTATTTCCCAAATCTGTTTGAAGTCCAGTCAGCTTTAGACAGATGAAGTCACTGGCATCTATTTAAAAAAAAAACAACCCAGCCTTTGAAATATAATCAATATTTTCTGCATGATTCAACACGAGAGTCTCTAAAGAGGAAATGCGATTCCTCTGTGTTCTCATGAATTAAACTTTTATCTGCCTTTGTGACCAGTTCCAATATTTTTACATTTGACATAGGGGAACTAAAATAATATGGTCCATCTTGCTCAATAAATCTTCATGAAATGTAAAATATACTTTATAAAAAGGAGATCTTTATAGGAGATCTTTAGGCTTCTGGAAACATTTAGGTCACACTAGATATTTTTGAGGTTTACTATAGGTCTTTAGAATGCATTCTGAAATAGCATTGCATCATTATCATAATGAAAGCTATGTCTATTTAATGAAGCCTATCATGTATTGCAGCTTCTTCTGAAATATTATGTACAAATTATTAACAACATTTACCATTTTACTGATCATAGAAAGTATTTTATTAAAATATGTAATTTTATTTATTTGTGTTAAATTGGGTTATTATTAGAAGACTTTTCAGAAAAGAGGCAGTCATTTGAAGGTAAAGATAACTGTTTGTTAGGATGCAATCCTGCTTCAGATGTGTCAGGGATAAAGCTGTCAGGCAGTTTTTGGCAGCAGGACTCAGAAACGACAAGTCAAAGAAACTGTAGAGAAAGGGCACTGTGGGTTTACATGAGAAAAACAGCACAGAATAAGGCCTCTTGTGAGTAAATAATGGCATTATTGTCACAGTAAAAGTTTTTGCAGCTGTTTTTTCTAAGCACGGAGAACTACAGGTTGTTGCCTACGTGCACTGTGTAAAAATGTTCAATAAAACAATAAATGCAACCACAACAGTTTGTTACTTACCTCTTTCTATCACTCTTGTCTCTTCTTCCAGCAAACATTATCAGTCATGCATTCTTACCAACCTGCAAGTGAACACGATGCTTTAGGACACGGAATCAGGCTAGATGCTGCTTTCCTCAGTAAAATGTGTGCCTAGAACATCTGTGTAATATATGGCAGAGATAACCACAAAAGTGCTGTGACTTCCTACTGGTTGGCCAAGCCAATTCAAGCCAAATGACCCTTCAAAACTCCATTGTAGTTTTCTTCCTTACCCAAGTCTCTGAAGAAATGCTGACCCACCATGGTCCTCCTTCACCCTGGGACTCTATTCATTGCTGTCAAGGTCAAGCTTCCTGACACCCTTTCAGGGTGCTCAGCTGCATGCCAAACTGCACATGCTGACACCCTCTTTAATGGTCTTGGTCTCCTCTGCCAGTATCAGTGCTCTTTTGCAGTTTCTGCTGTTTTCTGTTAGATGAATAATCACAACTTGTATGACTGCAATAGGGCTTTTGCAGATTTTCTAACTTATTGAAAGTCAAAATCCATCCCTGAAGTATTTGCACTCGTTTATTTGTGTAAGGAAGCAAGAAGTGGGCTGCAGACACAAATAGAGAAGTTGTAGCAATCTAACTTTCTTTTTTGTTAAATCAGAGATCTCACACTGGAAATGTGTTTCTACATCTGCATACTCTGACTAGAGAAAGCAATTTGACCTCTTGTACAGAGAAGATTGCTGAAGTTCAAGAATTCATGACTTAATGATAACTTCTTGCTTGTCCTGCTCTCTAGAGGAAATCATAACACCACTCTGCATTTCCATGTCCTTTGTTAAAATATTGGACTTAGATTCTTAGAAAATTTTAGCTATGCTTTTGACACTATCTCTTCACCAACACTAGCAACCATGCTGTTTTCCAGGGTTTGGAGATATACTTAGAGATACAAATACATGTTTAGATATACATGAAAGAAGCCTGATAAAAATTGTTGGTGGAAGCACTTTAATAATACAGTAACATGGTAACACTAATGAGAGCTACATTCAAACATGAATGACAAAAGGTACCTCTCATCCTTCCTGTCTTCAGCACATATTCAACTAGCTTTCCCTGAAGTGCAGAATTACAGACAGACCTCCCATTCTTTTTTGCTTCCTAAAGTATCCAGGTGTGACACCTATTCTACACTAGATTTTATGGCCATGATTAAAAGTCTGTTTGGAAAACCTGAAGTAGAAATGTGCTAATATTTGATTTGTTAGTTTAGAGCTGATATAGTGGGATGGGTTGTGTTGGTCCTATTAACAAAGGGAATTAACTTTCTACAAGCCAGCTGGAATAATAAAGGTAATTGTGTGACAGTTTGAATTAAATTCAGCTATTTAATATGGATTTTATTTCTTTTTCTAGTGCTTACTTGCCACAGGAATAATAACCCTCTGGAAAAGAAATTAACCCCTTCTTCCACAAAGAAACTCAACACACTGAATCTTAGTATCATAGAATCAACTGGGTTGGAAGAGACCTCAAAGATCATCGAGTCCAACAGAAAAAAAAAAAAAAAGAAAGCAAAAGGAACTCTTGCATATCATCTGCAATCCTGACAAAAATGTCATTAAGGCTAAATGCTGCAACTCAGAAGAAAGGGTTTTCTTAAAGAAATTATTTATATTTACATGTTTTAAGCATTTAAAGTATTTTTCTTTTGTCATTGAAAACAAAGGAAACAGAAGATATATTTTTCCTGAATGCAATGTGAGTAATTATAATTAGCAAGCCTTTGCTTTTTATGAGTGCTGCTTGGAAGAAATTCAACATATGACAAAATTAAACTGTGTCAATGAATTCATATCCCAGCACAGGCATAGGCAGTTTTCACAAATGTATTTGCCATACAAAAAATTTCCCTTAACTTCAAAAGAGTCAGGGATTTTACAGACAAGACATAGAATTTTTCTTCTGCTTTTAAATGGTGCAGTTTCAACAACATGATGCAAGAGAGAGCATTTGATCTCTTTGAAAAGATGGATGTAATTACAGTATGAACCAAAATAAACATAGATGCGTGTGGTTTTAAATCTGGAATTCATCAAGTTTCATTAAAAAGATCTAGAAAGTTCACAAGCCTACACATCCTTTCAGATGAGTCAGGAATGATTTATAATCCTGTATTAAAATTCATCTTAATATTTTAATGCAAAACATAGCAAAAGATGTTATTACTTTGCATTTGTTGAAATATGACAAATATTTTTTACAAAGACCAGTAAGTTTTGTCTCTTTTCAGCTAAAACCTTTAGAATATTTTTTAATCAAAAAATCAAGCTTCTGTTCTCCTAAGTTATTTGCAGAGGATTTTCTGTTAAGTAATTATTATCTTTTAAATGGTTCAGAAAATATGCTGTGGAACTAATATATAAAATCAGAAGTGTTCTGACATATTCAACTAATATTTTGACATATTGAACTAATATGATTCTCATAATTAAATTTTTACTGTGCATATTCACTGGTTTGGGATCAAAGATATGGTTCAGTATTTATTAGTTTGTATTTTATGTTCTAGTATTTTCTTTAAAATACCTTCTAGGTAATATTTATACTTAAAAAAGTAGGAAAAAGTGTAGGTAGATAGAATGAATTTCTGGAAAACTTCTAATGGACACAGTTTTGCTTAAGCATCTTCTCCAAAAACTTGCAGATGCCACTTTTCATGTGAAAAGAAACTAAAGAAAATCTTCATATGAGCTTTTAAAAAGTGAAAGTATGATTTTTCTTATACTTGTATGTTAGGTATCATGCAGATATTTTAAAAGGTTGTTTCGACTGTTAGTCCAACCAGTCTAGGAGTCAGTTCTTGACTCTCTTGGATTTTTTTCAAAATTTTCTCATTTCATCTAGTCTATAGATATCTTTAAAACACCTTTACATAGGGTAATTTTTCTAGTACTCTTTCCTGGATCAAACTAATCTTGAAAGTATGAAGACATACAAATAAAATATATACAGGCAACAAACACCCATGTAAAGATGCACAATTGCACAAAAATATGATGATGAGACAGCTATGCAAATAGAGAAAGAATGCAAATTGTGTTCTCTGTATGAGGGTGAATCTGAAATAATGATCAGAGAAAGAAAGATGAAGATTGAGTTATAGTTGATTTCCCTGCTTAGTATGTATTTTTTAAATATGTGATAAGGCATTCCCAATTCCTTTAAAATTATTTTATTCATAGAATCATAGAATCAGAAAATTATTAAGGTTGGAAAGGATCTTTAATATCATCAACTCCAATCGTCAGCCTAGCTCCACAACCATATTCACCATTAAACCATATCCACAAGTGTCATATCCATACATTTTTTGAACACTTCCGGGGATGCTAACTCCACCACCTCCCTGGGCAGTCTGTTCCAATTCTTTATACACTTTCTGAGAGGAATTTTTTACGTAATATCCAATTCAACCTCCCATGGTGCAACTTGAGGACATTTCTTCTTGTCCTTTTGCTTGCTACCTGGGATAACAGACTGATCCCCACCTAACTACAACCTTCTTTCAGGTAGTTGCAGAGACCAATAAAGTTCCTCCTAAGCCTTCTTTACTCCAGGCTGAGCATCCCCAGTTTCCTCAGCTGCTCCTAATAAGGCTTGTGCTCCAAACTCTTCACCAGCTTTCTTGCCTTTCTCTGGACATGCTCCAGCATTTCAATGTCCTTTTCGCAGTGAGTCACTCAAAACTGAAGGGAGAATTTGAGGTGTAGCCTCACCAGTGCTGAGTACTGCAGGACGAGTATTGCTCTGGTCCTGCTAGCCACACATTTTTGATACAGGCCAAGATGCCATTGACCTTCTTAGCCACCTGGGCACACTGCTGGCTCATGTTCAGTCAGTCATGCTCCAGCATTTCAATGTCCTTTTCGCAGTGAGTCACTCAAAACTGAAGGGAGAATTTGAGGTGTAGCCTCACCAGTGCTGAGTACTGCAGGACGAGTATTGCTCTGGTCCTGCTAGCCACACATTTTTGATACAGGCCAAGATGCCATTGACCTTCTTAGCCACCTGGGCACACTGCTGGCTCATGTTCAGTCAGTTGTCAATCAACACCCCTGCTTGTTTATTCTGTTAAACAAGATGGGCAACATCTTTAAGATTTTCTTTTTTGGCATTTTTAAAAGTAGATACCCTGATATCTTCACAGAAGGAGTAACAAAACCAATGTACTCTCTTTGCACTGAGCAATCTTTATTATAATGTGATGTGTTTATTCATGATGCTGAATAAAAGTGAATCAACTCTGAACCCGGTTTCCACAAAGGTCAATGTTTTTAGTTTATCTCCATTAAAAAGT
This sequence comes from Acanthisitta chloris, assembly GCF_000695815.1. Classification (NCBI taxonomy): domain Eukaryota; kingdom Metazoa; phylum Chordata; class Aves; order Passeriformes; family Acanthisittidae; genus Acanthisitta; species Acanthisitta chloris. The sequence goes on along the minus strand of NW_008666630.1, from coordinate 3,619 downwards.
TATGGGTCTGACATTAGACTCAAACCAAAATACATTGTTCTCATACCTTTGGGACTGTTCACAGTGACTGTGGTGTTTCAGCCCATTTTTACTATTTATGTAGCCTACATTGTAAACATGCCAAATTCTTAGGAAAGTTAGGACTTTTTATTCTGTGAAGCTTAAACTTTTCAGAGAGGCGGAAAGGCATATCTGAGTTCCTTTGAGCAAAATGTTACCTTGTAAATTACTGATGTGAGAATTTGTGTAGTTCTACTTTATGTAGAGTTGACAAGACAAATTTAAAAGAATTATCTTCATTCTTTAAGATGTTAGTCTATAACATTTGAAGCTGTTATTTTATAAAGTAATTTTAACATTCATCTTACTACAGTCATATAGGCTTTTAGAAAGGTTTTCTAACCTATTTTAAAGAAATTTTAAAATCTTTATGTAATTAAGGGTACCTAAAACCATTAGGCTATAAAAAAGTTTTAGATTAATAAAAAAAATAAAATTTTTACAAATCCTGTTAAGATTTAACACAGAAAATTGGAGAGTGTAAAGTTTTTTAGCTTTAATATTTGGGACCCAGTTAAAAGATTATTACTGCCCATTCAAAATCTTGCAGTATTTTCAAAGGAAAGGGCAAGAAAATGCATACACATGAAGACGGATCTTTCAAGAAAAAAGCTAATTTCAGATCTTGAAGAGGAAGGTATTGAAATAATATAGTTTAAGAGTATCAATGCAGAAGTCATTGTGGGAGTCTATTATAGACCACCTAGCCAAGACAACAAAAACAATAAAATTTTTTTCAAGGAACTTAGGGACACCTCCAAATTAACAGCCCTTGTCCTTATGGGGAACTTCAACTTTCAAGATGTTAGCTGGAAACACCACACAGTTGTCACAAACAGGTTCAGAAGATTCCTAAAGCTCCTGGATATTAACCTCATAGTACTGGTACTAAGGGAGATGACTAGGAATGATGCCTTCCTTGATTTGTTCCTTGTTAACTAAGAGGGTCTCATGAGTGAAGTAGAGATTGGTTGCTGCATGGGCCACAGTAAACATGATGCAATTGATTTCGAAGTCTTTGTTGCTAGAAGGAAACGTGCAGATGAAATTTCAACCCTTGACATGAGGAAAGCAGACTTCAGGCTGCTCAGGGAACTAGTTAGTAAGGTCTCCTGGGAAAACATTTTTGAATCTGCTGGAGACCATCAGTGTTGATCACTTTCTAATCACTACCTCATAGAAGCACACAGGCAGGAAATTCCAAAATGTCAGAAGTCAAGAGGGTGAGGCAGAAGGCTAGCTTGGTTGAACAGGGATCTTCTTTTGGAGCTAAGGCAAAAAATAGGGTGCACATCCAGTGGAAGCAAGGTTGGGTGATGTGGAAGGAATACAGAGATGCTGTTCATCCCTGTAGCAAGAAAATTTTTGTGGCCAAAGCTGAGTTGGAGTTGAATCTGGCCAGTACTGTGGGGAACAATAAAAAGAGTTTTGTAAAACACCTTTGTGCAAACAGTAGTCAAAAATGCCATTGGCCCATTTACAGGATAAGGATGGTCACCCCATAAACAGAGACACAGACTAGGCAGAGAAATGCTTTCTTTGCTTTAGACTTCAACCTCCATGACAGGCCAAGGGGGTCACAGTGTCCAGAGCTGGAGGACAGTGGCTGTCTGATGATAAACTCCCAGTTGACCCTGAATTTGTATGGGATCTGCTGCTCCAGCTGTATCCCTATAAGTCTGTAAGGCCTGAAAGGATTCATCCAAGAATACTTAAGGAGCTGGATGATGTCATCAGGTTAACTCTCTCAATGATTTTCAAACAGTTTGGGGTTCTGGAGAGATCCTTTTCCAAGTTTCTAAGAAGGATGACTCTGGAAACTACAGGCCTGCCAACTTCACTTCAGTGATTGGTAAAATTATGGAGAAAATTATTCTGGGAGTTATTGAAAAACACGTGAAGGATAACACAGTCATCTGTCACATCCAGCATGACTTCATGATGAAAGTCTCTTGACAAACTTTCTTTCTTTTTATGACAAGATAATCCACCTAATTGATCAAGGGAAGCCATTTGATTCAGTAAAATTTTTGATACTGTCTCTTCCATGACCCTTCTGGACAAAATGTCCAGCCCACAGCTGGCTAAATACATCGTGTGATGGGTGAACCGCTGATTCCCAGGTCAGGTACAAATGGTTGTAGTGAATGAGCTTACATCAGGCTGGTGACCAGTCCATATTGGGGTTCTGCATGGCTCTGTATTAGGCCCAGTGCTTTTCAACATCATCATCAACTGCTTGGATGCAAGATGCAGAGCTATACTAAGTAGGTTTGTTGATGAGACTAGATTGCAAGGAGCTGTTGAAGGCCAGAAAGGCCCTGCAGAGAAACCTAGACTAATTAGAGGACTGGATAACCACCAACCCTATGAAGGTTAAAAAAGACAAGTGTCAGATTCTGCACCTGGAACAGGGCAACCTTGGATACATGTTCAGTTTGAGGAATGAGAGGCTGGAGAAGGACCTCCAGGTCCCTGTTGTTAAGGAACTTCCCAGTTGTGGGCTACTCCAGTGAGCCAATCTGTGCTTTGCTTGACTCCCTGTACATTGAAATGTGGATTGCCATGTGGTTGAGCTTTGGGCGGGGAGACTGAGACAAGAGGCCATGAACTGCCAATCTTTGAGATAACAAAAAGGCATGAAGATGGATGGCACCGTCCAGGTGAATGGACAGAAGCTGAGAATTGCTGACCTTTTGGATAACAAAGGAGATGAAGATGGGTGATGAAGATGGGTGACATGTGCCAAGGATGTGAATGGACACAGAAAGGGGTCAGGACCAAAAGACTCAGGAGGAAGAGGGAGACTTGCATGTGAGTAGACTGTGAGGGTGTAAAAGTTCTAGGGGACCTTGGAGCAGGGTCCCTCCTCATAGGTACCCAGCTTGAGCTCTTGCTGTGTTATTGCACCATGAATAAACTACTTCATGGAAACTGATGACTGAGACTCAGCTAGGGGAACCCTAGGGTCCAACGGATAAGGAAACTTGATCAAACTGTGGGTGAGTGGGCGCTGTAAAGGGAGTCAAGCAGGTCATGTGCTGTCTCACTGGAGCTGCCAGTACTGGGAAGTTCCCTTAACAGGGAGAAAAGTTATTGTGCAGATGTAATTGCACTCGAAGAAGAGAGGAATAAGAATATGGAGAGGAACAACTATGCAGACACCAGTCAGTAGACAAGGAGGAGGTAC
>NW_008666630.1:0-224 GCF_000695815.1 Acanthisitta chloris | reverse complement strand
GGCCCTGCAAGCCTGTGGAGTGAGGACCGAATGTTAGAGCAGGTTTTCTGATAGGACTTGTGATCCTGTGGGGCACACATGCTGGAGCAGGCTGTTCCTGAGGGACTGCATCCTGTGGAAAGTTAATGGAGCCTGTGGGAAGAACTCATGTTGGAGAAGTTCATGAAGAGCTGTGTCCCATGGGAGGGACCTCATGCAGGAGCAGGGGAAGGACTCCTTTCCCT
>NW_008666629.1:99243-109796 GCF_000695815.1 Acanthisitta chloris | reverse complement strand
GCCCGCGGTGTGCGCCGCTTCCCGCCAGGTCTTTCCAGCCGTGTGGAACTGCGGGAAAGCCACCTGTCGTGTGCGGGGCCGGGCATAGGCCCGGCTGCGGTCTCAAGTGTAAGAAGTAGTTGGTTCAGGTTTTGACACTGTTCTCTGCAGAATAATGAACAGCAGCCATAGAATTGTTCGTAATTATCAGAGGGATAATTGTCAGTGAGGCTGGATTTATTCACCGTTGCTAGAGCAAGCTAAGAAACGGTTTGTTTTGGATCTTGCTTTTAACGTACCATACAACGAGTCTGTGGTTCTTAGGGTGTATATCAAACACTTATGGTTGCCTTTTTGAAGAGAGTAATATCCTATATGATGTTGTCAAATGAGCTTTGGAGTTTTTCATTTCTGTAGTTAAAGAATTTGGTAATTGAATCTCAGAGTCCAGGTTACCTTTAGAAGTGTGAATTTAAAAGCCTTCTGGAAATGCCTTGAAGAAAAATATTTTTGTTTTACATTCAATTTAGGATTGCAGAGTTGTTAAGATTGGAAGAGGCATTGGTTGGAAGATCATGGAGTCCAACCATTAACCCAGCACTGCCAAGGCCTATACTAACCCATGTCCCTAAGTACCACATCCACACCTACTGAACACTCTTGGGTCATCTTTCTCCTGTAATCCCGTATCTGCAATAAATGTGGCTTAATATCTGGCTGTTCCCCGAAAGCAAGCTGTCTTCTCCAAATAATGTCATCACTCTTCCCTTTACAGTTGTAATTAAATTATCTTGGGACTCTAAGTAATAGTCCTTTAAACAAATATTATATAATGTTGAAGTTCTGATCTTCATGCCAAATGGGCTAATAACTTCAAACGTATTAATGTATCCCTTGTCAAATGCATTTTCCTTTTCAGTGACTAACAAAAGCCCAATCATTCTGATGTGTAGTTACATGCTATGGATGGCAGCTTGTTACCATTGTTTGGTGCTTTATTTTTTTTGATTGCCTGTGTTCTGTTACCTGTCTTGTTTGTGGTTTATCTCTGCCTTTGCAATTCTTTGTGCAAGGAATTTTCTTGTAGCAAGTCCTTCGTACTTCAAGGTTTTTTTCTCCTGCTGTTACAAGTTTAGGATTAAACAAAACTAAATCTAAAGCCTTTAAATTTTGCTGTGGTGTCTCATGTGCTAGGCCTGCTGTACAAATTGCTTTCTCAAGACTTCTTTTGAAGTGCAGTGACTGCTTTCTATAAACCATCTTTAATTTATGTGGCTTTCATTATCTGCTCTAGTTGTGCTATGAGTATCCCACTGCTAGAAGAGTGGTTAACTGCTCCCTTGCACAGCTGTGAAAAGTGTTTTGCATGCTCACTTTAATGGCTGGATCAAGATACTGTAGATTCCTTACATTGGCTCTCATTTCTGTTTGTGCTGTTGACCCACTCTGCCAGTCACCTGATGGCTGATGACATAAGTGGCTGTGCAGTGTTCCTGTTTGGATTGCTCATTAGCTTGATGCATATAGCATGGGAACTGCTGGCCTTTGGCAGATCAGTAGATGTTATCAGGCTTCAGAATCTCTAGTTTTCAGGCAAACCCTTAAAAAGGTTTGCTTTCCAGCAGGGCAGGAAGGTCTAGCATTCTCTTAAACACATTCTGAGGATTGAGAATGCAATTGCATATTCTCTGTGCAGAATGCAGCTTTTATTATCTGACTGTGATTTTTGCTAACATCCATTAAGACTATTCTGGTACAGTGAGGAAGTACCTAATTAGTTTTGATCGGGACACTAGTCAAGAAGGTCTTTGCCTAAAGGCATAATTGTGCTGAGCTTGAAAGAGGAAGAGACATAGATCCCTAATAGGGTGTCAGCATCTTACTTGGTGTTTGGCTTCAAACCAGATGTGATACTTCAAGATTTTTTGCTGAAAGCTGAAGTGCAAATATGTATTGTATGTTTCCTGTTGGACAGAGGAAGTGCTTTTCAAGATGCTTTGTTACTTGCTATACTGGAACTGACCAGTGGAACTTCAAAGGCAATTAACTCTCTCTCATTACCTGCCTTTTTGCTGTGATTTTCTGCATGGATGTCTTAGAGTGTACCTGGTATAATGTGCAAAGTGCTTGTGTTTCATGGAGAGCTGTTTGCATCTCCTCCCTCATTAGAAGTGTGGTGGAGTAGAAGCCATTAATGGGACAGAACTGCTTGTTGCAGTGTTGAATGGAACTTGAATTGCGCAGCTTCTTAGCAAAAGGGGCCTGTAGTGCAGCCAGGCATTTGCTCCAAATAACGCTCTGCTTTATGGCTAGAGTTGTTGAATAACAAGTTAACTCTGGCCTTGTTGTAAGCTGCTAATTGTTCTGCTCTTTTCACCTGCAGGTTGTGACTCTTTCTCTTCTGTCATTTGTGTGGAAAGTGCCACACACACTCCAGAACAACAACGGCTTTTGCTTGCATATTCCAGTGTTTCTTTTGTCAGCGAGTTCAGCAAAGTTGTAATTCTTCAAGTGCCAGCCCTGAGCTGAGTGAGGAGCCACCAGCAGAGATGGTAAAAATGACAAAATCAAAAACGTTCCAGGCTTACCTGCCAAACTGTCATCGAACCTACAGCTGTATCCACTGCAGAGCCCATCTCGCCAATCACGATGAATTGATCTCCAAGGCAAGTGGTTTCTTTAGAGACCTCATGAATTATTTCTTAACCAAAATGGTTATCACTGTGTCACTGCTCCCAGTAGATAAGGGATGCAAATTGATGCATACTTCAAAGTATCCTCCCTGGGTTCACTCTTGGGTCATACATGGTCTGTACTGAGAACTGGATATATTCTGGAAACTTCTGAATGTGATGTAAGGGTTGATAATGTATTCCCATGCTAACAGCCTTTGTCTGCTGTCAGGTAGATACTGCGTGTGAGGTGTCGTATTTGAAAAGTCTGCTAAGGAGAACTGTCAGAAGAACACATGGATCTGTGGATAGGGAAATGACTCTGGTTCTGGTTATTCTAGATAGAGATTATTTTTGACTGTGTTGGACTGAAGGTCACAAAGCTGTTCCCAGAATGTTGCACTTCTGTTATGGAATCTGTAAACACACTTCTGCTGTATACCAGTTCCTAAGGAATATGATTAGCCAGAGATGTTCAAAATAGTTGGACTGTCTCAAGTTTAGAGGGTCCTTGAAAGAGGCTAGGCCTGCCCTTCTTACCTCTTGCTAGAAGAAACCAAGGTTTGTGATATATGAAATACATAGGAACACTTGAAGTTTGATATAAATCCTTGACAGACTAGTTCTTTCTTTGCTTCAGACTGACTCCTGATTAATATACTCTTAATGATGTCCTGGAGAAAACACTTCAGTTGCTTTTTCAAACATCTTAATATCAATTGTTTTCTATATAACAATTTTGTCAAATAAAGTTGGTTATAAAGGGTTTGCCACTAAAATATTTCTGTTGCTCCTGCCAGTTTGTGTGTTCAGCAGCAGTAAGGTGATGTGGCTCTTCAGTGCTGAAGAGATGGGAGGGGATGAGAATGCTGCTGCTTCGGAATTTAGGTTTTCTTTGGATGAGGAGTACACCTAGTTATCAAGCAATAATGGGTTTTCCCCGTAGTTTTTTCCTATGTTATAAATATTTTTGTTTGTTTAGATCTCAAGACAACTTCTTGATTCAAACAGTAAAACTGGTGTCAGTTCTTGGCAGTGTTTGCTTGCTTATACCTGCTCTGCCTTTAGTCTTTTGTCCTAAAGAATTCCTTCCCTCAACTTAGTACAGGTATTGAGACATGGAACTGCAAATGTGGCACACCAAATGTGGAGCAGTGAGCTAGCGCATGTGGGATGTTGAGAAGAAGTGACAAGAGAGGACTTGCTTGGCTTCTATTAACTTAAGAAAGTTTGTCATTTTATTGTGATTGGTCTTGCTTTGTTTAAGGTCAGCAAAACCAAGAAAAGTGAGCATGCATTTGAATTCAATTTTTTTCCATGTAGTTTTCAGATTAAGTGGGTTTTTTGGTAACACTGGATTCCCAGTTGCAGGCATTCACAGCTTCATTATTCACTGTGTTCTGGGCCAGAAACTACTAGGAGGGGTTAATCTTTCCTGAGCTTCAGATTGTAGGTGCCTACAGGAAGAAACTTTGCTCACTGTGTCTCTGGAGATGTATTGATGCATTGAGAAAATGCAATTCAAGGACACATGCGTAATAGGAAGATCTTTCTGTGGACTTAGATTTTTTTGCATGTCAGCTAAGCTGCCACAGTTGCCACATGGGTCAGTTGTTCTCCAAGGTCTTGGGAGTTTTGGTCAACAGAGTATTTTCAATGTGAAGCAAATCATGTGTTTGTATTGCAGCTTCATAAATAATTTCAAACATTAAGAATTAAATTTTCAATTCAAAGAAAACATGAAGGACACTTCAAAAAATCTATCTAGTAAATATGAATAATTGCTTCTAAGTTGTTTCTAATGTTGTTGAGAAGGGTGTTAGATGTGGATTCTGCTTTATTTCTTGCCTTCCTTAATTTTTGGTGAAGATGCCAAATATGTTGTACTTGCAGGTTGACCATATGCTTATCTGACAGCTGATCCATATTCTATCAATTTAAGAGTTCTTGCCCATATTTTATTGTCTAAATCTGTATGGTAATGAGAAATACTCCTCACGTTTAAATGTATTTTTTTGTATGTTTGTAAAATAAAAACATTTCTCATCTCTTGTACTTGTATTTGGTACATAGCTGTGAAAAAAAGTCTTAGGCTGAACTTGTATGTATTCTAACACTGGAGAAGTTCTGATGGAAATAACTGCATAGCAAGTTAGTGGTTGCCTTGGGGGGTGGTGGGAAGAAATAACTTGATTTACAGTAAATATTTTTTCTGAACTTCTCTTAAAATGCCTTTTTGGGGGGCATTTTGTGTACAATGAACTTAGGTTAATGAGATGTTAGTATCAATAAAAAAACCACACATCTAGAATCCTGGTTAGTGTAACTATGCAGATGTAGCAAAAAAAGGTCCCAACCCCACAAACCAGCCTCAAGTGTAGCAAGTTGATTCTATACAGCTCAAAGTTAGCTGAGAACACTGGTCCTGTGCTGGTTTGGATTTATTGATGGAGCAGAGACTTGGACTGCTCAACCTGATTTCTCCCCCAATGCCTTACTTTGAGGGCCTAGTTAAAAGCTACAGCTCTGTTACACTCACTAAATGCAATTCTTGGTTGCAGATTGTCTCACTTTCTTCCAAATGGTTCCTGTAGTCTCACTCCAGTGCCACCGGTACTCTGCAGCAGATAAAGGCAAACAGGATTTAATGCCTAGCTGTAACTGTTTTATTTGAGGGCTGTCCCCTACCCTGTGTTTCCTGGGTGCATGGTGGCTGTTGCTTCCTTCTGTGTGGCCAGGAAAAATGAGCCAAAATACATGGTGCACTTTTAATTTAAAGCATCTCCAACTAGCTTTCTAATGTGCTTTGAGGTATAAGGATTTGTTATACCTGACACTGTAGTCTTTCCAACTTGCTGTGGAATGAGTGGTGTTTCTCTTAAATGTTGGTCTGTCATGGAAAGGCAGAGAGTGCTGCATATTTCTGTCAATCATCTCTTTGATTCTGATCCTCAGAATACCAGACTTCAATACAGATTTGCAGTTCTGCTTTTGAGAACTGTTGATGCCAATTGTCTGACAAGGTTGGCAGTATACACCAATCACCTTTTCATTTTATTTCTGTTCTGTTTGAGCAGCAGGATCTTTCTTGCCTTAGAATTAATCACAAAGCTTTTTTTTTGTTTTTGTTTCTTCTTATGCCCTTGCTGGTCATAAAATGGCAATCAAGAGTCTTTGTAATGGCTTAGAAATAAGAACACAAACTGAGACAGGACAGTAATGTGTTACCTGCACAAGTGCATTCAGTGTTATCTGTGGTTTTAGTTTTCTCTGCAACTATGAAAAGCCTCACTGTATTGCCTGATGTTGAAATCAGCTTGAATGTTAGTGGTTCGAGCATACATTTCTAGATGTTTTCACTCTGTATAACCTTGTGTTTTCTGCAGCTAGGGAGGGATTTGGGGAAGGAGTGGGGAGGAGTTAGGAGCCCCAGACTAGGTCACTGGCAGCAGAGATGACAAACATCAGCTTGTACAGCTGGACACATGCACACATCTATAAACAGTTGCCATCATTTATAACTTCAAGTCATCTTGGAGTAACCATTGATTTGAAGGATGCATAAGAGAACTAATCCAACTGTAGATGACTTTTAATTGGAGTAAGTGTAATTCTGAGGTGGTGTCAGGTATGGCTCAGATGCTACTGATTTGCATTGCTAAGAGGTCTGCAAGTGCTGGATTTTCTGTTTCTTTGGTGAAGACTTCAAAGTGGATGTTAAAATATTTTAAGAAGTATTGTGTGAAAGAATATACCTGTCTTTACTGCATTGGGGGATGTTTAGAGGACAGGGCAGAGCCTGCAGCTTTTATTTCTTTAAAGAAGCAAATGGATATTCTTAGAAACACATCCTACTATGACTACAGATACAGAAGAGAAGTAAACTCTATGAGCAAACAACCACAGGTCTTAAAGAGCAAGGCAAAAAACTGATGCTATAGGAGGCACTTGGTGGATTTAAAATGTTTAAATAGCACACAGTGCTCAGAGAGTGTATGTTAATGATTTTTAAAATCCCAGCAATTTAAAAAGTTGATGTAATTAAATTTTGAGGGGAAACTACAAGACTCTATAAGGTACAGGGGAGGTTGCTGCTTGTGTGTCCTATACAAAATGTTATGTTTGCTCTTCTTATAGGGGTTCAGAAATAAGTTCTGTGGAAGGCTTAACTGAGAGCTTTCTTCTGGTTTGTTTTTAAATGGTAGGGAATGTGCAGTGATTATCAGCAGTAGTTAATACTAAAGGGGGCAAATGTTACTTGAGGAGCATAAGTTCTGAAACACTTGAGAATGGAGCTTAGTGGGAACAGGCCAATAATTGTTTAGAAATTCAGGCATGGTACAGCAAATTAGAGACATATAAATGCCTAATTGAAATCTTGGACCCTAGTGGATATATTGCAAAGGATGAGGCCTTGTTACTCAGGGTTGACCTGCTGAAAGGCAGTGGATCATCTTAGTGTGCCTTGATGCTAGAAATGGAAGAAAATTTCCATTATGATATTAGATGCTGTATAAATACTGTCACTTTCTTCTGTCTCATTCATTGCAAAGCATATCTGACCAGAAGGGGAAAAGTCATTATGAAGTCACAAGTCAATATTTTCAAGAACAAGTTCTACATAAAGGTATATATATGTAACTGTCAGTGGCTGCACTGGGAAATCCTTGCACCTTGTGGGTAAAAGAACAATCTTGATGTTTAAATTTAGTTCTCCAAGGCTTTCAGTATGCCTGCTCTTCTATTATTGATGGGAAGGGAGAGTCTTCAGCTTAAATAGATGCTAAAACATTTTTAGCCTTGCTTAGCAATCTGTGTTTTTTTTTGTCTTGGGCTGTTCAAGAAGAATTTTTTAAAGGGTTTATTGTCTTTAAGTATAAATATGCTGTGCTTAGCTTGGTTCAATTTGGTAATCCTGCTTTGCTTATGATGTAATGAGTATTTGGAATGATAGTTGGGCCTGTTGTATGCTCGAAGGCTGGTTTTGTCCCTTGCCTAATTCCATAAATATTCTGCTGATAATTATTTTCTCCAAGAAGCTTCTAGTTTTTTGGATTCTGGTGGGTTTTTTTTCTTTTGGGGGAAGAATCTAGTTTTGGAAAGAGAAGCAATCTTTGGAAAGCATCCAAGAATAGATTTGAAGGCTTAAGGGAGCTGGAAAGTGCAAGAGAAGTGTTCTACTTACTGTATGGGTGTTTTGACATAATTATTTCTGAAATCCATTCAAGATGCTGTATAATTCAAGATAACTTGTCCTGCCTGACAATGCCTTCACTTTGGGGAAATATCGTTTGCCAAATTTGCAGTCATGCAGTTTTCAGGGTGGAATTTTTTAAGGACTCAAACCTTTTAACTTGCTTTATTAAATTCAGTAAATAATGGAAATATACTTAAATTTAACGTGTTTTTTTTTCAATACTTACCATGGAGTCTTGTAGAACTTGCCTAGGAAGCAGCTGAGCAGTGTTATCTCTAGTTGTGTGCATTATCAAGGAGTTGGATCTGAGAGAAATATCAAATGGAACAAATCTTCTTTTCCCTCTGATAACTTTTTTTTTTGGTCTGTAGCTTATGTTGAATTCAATTTCCTGAGTTTATTTTGCAAATCTGGAAGTGAGAGGATATCCTTTACAGTCTCTGATGCATCTTGCTGAGAAGATAATTCCAGACATGGGAGCTCGTGCGTGTGTTTCTGCTTTACTTTGGCAGCGCAGCCCCTACAAATAGTGTTTGCTGTATATCGTTAAATTGCTTCTTTGTTCAGAATGCCAATTCAGGTTGATCTGTCTCAGCTTGTAAAGGGAACTCCAGCAAATGAAAGGAAACTCAAGAAAATTAAACCAAAAACCTGTGGGCTTTCATTTCCATTCTTTGAAGTTATACTCCTGTGGTAGGAGCAGCTTGCAAGCTGTGCTGGGGAAGGTGCTGTTAGTGCCACTCTGGCTGGCTGAGAATAGTGCCTGCCATACCCTGAATACATGCTAAGATGGGAGTTTCTCTGGATGTTTTCTGTGGAGCATGATCTCTAGCCATGCAATCTAATCCCATCTGTGGGGAATAATTAATTACATAAGCTTTTCAGTAGCATCCCTTCCCCCACTCATGCCTTTGGGTATGCCTTGGGCAGTAACTATGTGTTCTGCTGAACTGGTACTTGCTTTTCTCCTGGATAAAGCAGCTAATCCTGCTGTTAGAGGTAAGGATGGGTTTAACTTAGAAGCACAGATCATACCTAATTCTGCAGGTATGTACTAGTGTGTAAGTGAAACATTTATAAAGCTTCTTTACTACAAAATGTATTGATGACAGAGGTCTGTCAGATGACTTGAAGTGATCATAGTTCCGAACTATTCTTGCAGTTGACCTTAGCTGTTCCTAAGCACAGCTGAACAGTTTTGCTGACACTATTAGACACACTAGATACTCTCAGCAGTGCTGAAACAAGAAAACGTGATGGATCTTGTAGATCTTTCTGTAGAAATGGACAGCTAGTCAAAGATGTGAGTTTTCTAGGGAATAAGTTAACTCATAAATCAATCCAATATTAACTGAGGCCCATGAAAAAGCAGCCTTAAAGCAAGTTTAACTGTAGGTATTAGTTGGACTGATAAATTGCTCAGCTTCTCAGTAAAAATCCTGATTGCTGTGAGTCATTATTGATGACAGTTGGTCACACTTGCCACTATCTTCTAATTCCTCTCTACTAGGTAAGGTACATTTAAGACTCAGTTTGAAGAGAGTGTTCTGATTTAGTTATGATTTATGTATGTTGCTACAGACCTTGGAAGTGCTGAAAAAATCTGCCCAAGTAAAGGTTCATGTTTGCATAGGTCATGTTTATTCTGTCGAAGACCAGTTTGTCTGGAGACTGGTTTGAACAGTTATGCCTGTTAGTCCTTGACACTGCCATTTGAAATATTTTCCTTCATTTCCTTTGAGGAGTTGACCCACAGGGTGTTTAACCTGTCAGTCTCTTAACATTAACATCAGCATAACGAAATCATACAGTGTAGAGTGTGAGAAACCTAATACTGGTAAAAACAAATATATGTTCTGCGTTAATTTTATTCTGGTTATGAAAAATATTCTGTTCATAGGTAACTTACAAGCTTAGCAAGCAGCTCAAGTGCCAAAATGAGTTGTCCTCTTTTCATTTCTAGTAGTAGGATGCTTCAGGAAGTAGAGCTCTGATAAGAAATCTTTCTTATACCTGTTAGTAGGTGGAACTCTGCATGTTAATATTCTGTGATCAAGAGAGTGGGTATGTGTCAGATATATACCTTTGTGCTGTTTGCATACAGTTTTTTGGGGAGAAACATCTCAGCTATTCACATGAATAAGAAACTATGACTGCCAAGTTCTGACAAGAGATTCATAGTAAAAAATAAAAGGCATGGGGAATTCAAAAATTGATATATTTACCGTGCTTTTACTCCAGTCAGTGCGTGAGAGTTCTGCATGGTTGGATTGCAGACCATTAAATACTTAATGACACATCGGTGGTGGTGTGGTTGGACACCGATTTTAAAGGAAAGTCTGAGTTGCCTAGACCCAAGTTCTGAGTTCCAGAATGCAGTTATACAAGTTGCCACAGGTTGCTATCAAGTTATCTGAGTGATGTATGGAGGAACTCGCTCTCTGCAGCTGGGCAAAGAAGAAAGTGTTCTGTGGCATGTAAATACAATATTTAGCCTCTAAACCTGTGTGTAGGTAAGAAAAGATGGTATCAAATGAATCAGTCAAACACTGAACAGGAAGCAAGAGAAGGTTGGAATGGAGGAGCTTTTCACAGTGAGATATTTGAACAGATTTTCTTTCTGAAATCACTGTCACAGGAGAAGGTTCTGTGTTGCTTTTCCCTCCACTTTGCCCTGATAATCCCCAGAATTTAAGGTATGAGGA
>NW_008666629.1:18054-99228 GCF_000695815.1 Acanthisitta chloris | reverse complement strand
GGGGGGGGGGGGGAAAGCCTGGGGGAGAGTACATCATATTTAGAGCAACAAAGCAAAGAGTGCAAGAAAAGTCAAGTCATCTTTAAAAATATATCAGGCAAAAAAGAACAACTAAGGCAGTGCTTCCCAACCTGTGGTTTGTATTTCATTTGGCTACAATTTTTTTTCAGCTTACGAAACAAGAGAGGGGAAGAGCTGCTTTTTGTGCTATTCCTGGCATCCTGTTACTGCCTTCTGCCTAATTTTGAGAAATGCAGGGTCAAAGGAGAGCTTATATTAGGTGATACTAAGTCAAGACTAAACATAAACTTGGCAGAAATAATTGCATAAGATAGTTTGAAAGGTCTCCTGACTAATTGTTTGTTCTGGAGTCTTTTTCTTTCCCAGCCTGCTCGGGAGCTTCAGGTATGGCATATAAAAGTGATTGTGTAGGACCAGACAAAAAAACCCAAACAACTCACCCCATTGATGTGTATGTGATTGGCATGTGCAATTGCATGTGAACAGCGAAAGTAGCACATGATTAATAGAAGAGAGTGTTTCTTGGTGCAGTTTGAAAAAAAGGCTTTGTGAATTTTAATTCACAACACAGTTCTCATAGCAAGGGGAAATGGCTGTAACTTTTTTAATGTTAAGAATTTTTACAGTGGCTTAACCAAATATCATCATCGTCATGGCTTTAAAAGTTCTTTTTAATAATTTCAGGTATATGAAACAAGTAGTTTTGAGTTTGCTTCTTAATGAATAAGAGGATTTTTTAAATGTTTACTTTGCTTTTTCTTAAATTTTGGGGTTGTACAGCTGTAGTTTTTTTATAAATGAATTTGTAGTTCACTCAGGCTAGTTACTCATTTCCTAATGGGCAGTTTTTTGAGAGTATGTGTCTCAGTAGTTTGTTTTCATCTGCAGTAAGCATTCTGTGTTTCATTACTGGCTATAACCTAGAGAGCCCTGGTGACTCTGAACACACTGTAGCCTGTAGGTCTGTGCCATTCTGCCAGTTCTGTGATGTGTTTCAGTACCTCAGGAGAACTGAACTAGTGGTGGGAGGTTTTCTTGTTTGTTTTAAAGGTAGGTGTAAGGATTACTTTCTGGCAGAGCTGTTCAGACTGTCCTCAACCGAGTCTCCCCTTTCAGGGTCAGTCCTACCTGAAGTTTTAGCTTTCACTATACTGCATAGCCTATCTTTTTCACCTTGCCTTGTGAAAAATAAAACTTGCTGTTCTGGCTACTGGGGACAGTACCTTTTCTTTTGTCTTTGCTATAGATAGAACCTCCTTAGAGTCATTTAGGTTGGAAAAAACTGTAAGATCAAGTCCAGCCATAAACATAACAGTGCCAAGTCCACCAGTAAACCCTGTCCCCAAGTGCCACATCTAGGTGTCTTTTAAATACCTCCAGGGATGGTGACACTACCACTTCCCTGGGCAGCCTGTTCCAGTGCTTGACAACCCTTTGGGTGAAGGAATGTTTTCCTAGTATCCAATGTAAACCTGCCCTGGTGCAACTTGTGGCCATTTCCTCTCATCCTGTCCCTCTTTACTTAGGAAAAGAGATGACCCCACCTCACTACCACCTCCTTTGCAAGAGTTATGGAGCACAAGAGTATGTTACATCAATAATTCTTTCAAATGGTTCCTAAAATAATACAATATTAGCACTATAAAGTGTTAAGTAGAATTTTGCATCTTAATGTAAGATGTTATGAGTAGTAAGGGCTGTGTAACTACACTACCAGCATTGCTACCTAGAGTAGTCTAGAGTTGTGGAAATCTTTTAAAATTCTTTATTACAGTATGTAATCTGTTAATATTGTTCAAAAAGTGCTCATTATATAAGTTTTCCTTTTACATGTGGGGTTTGTTTTTTTTTTTTTGAAACTTCTGAGTAAGTAGTTGAGAGACAACAGTTATTGCTGTTGTGTTGCTAACCATTAGACTAGCAAAATACCTATTTTGGTGTCAAGTGACTTCTAATGATGTAACTAAATACATGTCAGAAGAAGAATCCATTGCAGAAAAGTCCTTCTGCCTATGGTTCCATGTCTGATGTTACTAAAACCATTCAAAAATATTCAAAGTGGATTTTCCTTCCCTAAACCTTGTGTTGATCTAACTTAAGCTTCTGAAAAGTTGGTCTGTGATCTTCAACACTAGAACTACGGAGATTCTTAAAAACAATTGTGTTTTCTCTGCAGCATGGGTAAAATTGTTAATTTTCTTGGAAAGTAGGTTAGGGAAGGGAAATGCTGGGGTGGGGGGGGAATGAAATGAAGACATTTTAGGGATTTCTTAAAATGGAATTCAGTATGGAAGAGAGAAGAAAGAAGAAGTTTTTCAGTGTGATCCTGTTTGAACAGGGAAATAATGGCTGTGTCTAAATTATCAAGTAATTCAATACAGAAGGAACAAACCAAGAGATGAAAGCAGTGATGTATCTGACATACACTTTGAATGTTTTACCTATGGCTGGATCTAGTCTGCTCACAAGTTCTGCCAGGATGTTCACAGCTCATGGCCATCTGATCACAGCTTCAGGCCTCTGTCTGCATTAGCATTGCAGAGTGCACAGGAGAAGAGCTTCTGGTTTAGTTTGTACAGAAGGAACAAGGTTGCAGTTCCCAGGCACTGAAACTGTTCCACAAGCCAAACCAGCCCCCAGTAAGTGTGGCTGATTAGGGGTTTTAATTCAAAGCTGGGCTACTGCTCTGAACTAAAACATTAATTTAGATCCAGCCAAGAAAGTGTAACAGTCACCTTTTGTCCATAATCTGTCAGGAATGTGAGAGATTTGTAAGCATATGGCTGTGTTCAGGCATTTGATGATAACAGTTGTTTTATTAAAACAAAGCTGAGGTTATAAACTGATCAGATGTGTTTCCTGAGTGCAGTGTGCTGGTTTTATGCTTGATCCAGAATTTCACTGCTCTTACATCACATGATGCAAGGAAATTGAAATAAATCATCTCCTGGGGGAAGACAGAGGAGGTGGGAATAACTCTGAGTTAGAAGCAGATTATTCCAATTTGCATGAAGGATGTCTAGGAAAATTGGAATTGGTATCTTTCAGAAGAGTAGGAAAAAGGTATGATTTGTTGGCATTGTGGGTGTTTTATTTTGAACAATAACACTTGGCTTAAAATGTGGGTGAAACCTTGGCTGACCAGGCTTTCCTATAACAGACTGGTTTGAAGTAATAGATCTGAAATAGTTCATATCTGCATTATCTCTGTATGTTTGCTCCCACCCTTCTGGAACTGGCTGTTTTTTAACAAGTGCCATTTCTTTTTTCTTTTGGTGTAGTCCTTCCAGGGAAGCCAGGGACGAGCCTACCTCTTCAATTCTGTGTAAGTATGTTGTTGTGGTTCTGCACACTACCTGCAGCATGTATTTTTTTCAGGAATTGACAGAGCTGTACTTCACCCTGTTCTTTTACCATTGGCTGTACTTGCCAGCAGTAGATAGTAAAAAGTTACTGGGCTGATTCCAGAGTATCCCTTTGCACATATATGAGTTTATCTTATATTTTAAGTAGTTGTGCTAATAGCTGAAAGTTTAGGGAGGGTGTTAATGTGAAAATCCTTTTGCGTGTGCAATGGTAACTCTCTTGAGTAAGAGTTGTCATTCTGAGATACTCCAGAAGTGAAAATACATTGTGTGACTGTAAATGTGCTTTAGACAACTTTGCTAGGGTCTAAAGAAGAATTTCCCGGTGTGATAGTTGGGTACATTTTAGAGGTTAATGTTTCAGTAAGCTTGGTACATCTTAAATGACCTTGAATATTGCAAATGTGCTAGAGGCAAAAGGTCTCTGTGATCTTATCAAGCCTAATGTTTGCAATCTTAGGCACGTCCTTTCCTTGATAAAGGCTCTTTGCATTTGCTAATGGATGTGTTTTGAGTTTTTTAATATGCAGGATTGCATTTTTGCCTTTATTTTTCAGCAG
Source organism: Acanthisitta chloris (assembly GCF_000695815.1). NCBI lineage: Eukaryota > Metazoa > Chordata > Aves > Passeriformes > Acanthisittidae > Acanthisitta > Acanthisitta chloris. The sequence continues at coordinate 95,282 of NW_008666629.1, read as the reverse complement.
TTTTTTCATGTTGCAGCATTTTGAAAAAGAAATGCAGTTAAGTGTCCTGGTCTATTTTAGACCAGGATAATGGAACTGCAACTACAAAGGGTTTGATGGCAGATCCTTGAAGTTGTTTTTATACATAGTTGTTTAGTGGTGACTTGGGACTTGTGGTGTAATTTTAAGAATCTGGTAATACAACAGCAATAATGGCAACATTTTGCGCTTGTTTAAAACTATCTCAAAACTTGGTTTAGTCTTGCCTTGTGCTTTCTGCATAGACTCAGTTGTGAAAGCAGTAGCTTAATGTGGTACTTCATGGGTTGTTTTGTTTTCATATTGCTGTTCGTTCCTCATGGCTTAGTCTGCTGCTCTGTAGCAAAGAAATATTTATGAGGCTTTTTCCTTGCTGCTGTTTTGGAGTTGGTTCTAAATTCAGCTGTTGGTGCTGATTTACTGGTACAGACTTCCATTACAGAGGTCTCAAATAATTTTTGAAGAAAAGCCTGAAACTGTAGAAATGTCCACATACTGCTTAGTGTTCTGTTCTCTGAAAGTTTAAGTATTTGCTTTGCCTCCATTGCAGGGAATAAGTGGCTGTCACCAGAGTGACACCAACAGCCACTTGAAAAACAAAAACCAACCCCTTTTTTTCTTCCTGTCCTTCTGCTTAGTGTAACAGAGAAAGTTACTTTTACATTGAATAAGTTAAGCACTTTTTTTAAACCATTTTTGTCTGCTGAAGAGAACAGTGGCAACATTTTTTGTCTGCATGGAGAACAGTAAGAAGAGAAACACATTCTTGCAGTTAATGTAATTTCTCCTTTTTTTCAGGGTAAATGTGGGCTGTGGTCCAGCAGAGGAGAGAGTTCTTCTGACAGGTTTACATGCTGTAGCAGATATCTATTGTGAAAACTGTAAAACCACTCTTGGATGGAAATATGTAAGTAAATCTTACTTAAATCTTAAATCTTCAATAAGTGTTTATATGTTGAAGCACAGATATTTGAGCCAGGCCATTGAGTAGCACCTGTACTGATAGTTTAGGTGATTTAGCTCTAGTGCTTTTGTATAGATCAAGCTGTAATACAGTTTTGCTTCCTTACATCTGCAGAAATGCTGTAGTAGATAATAACTTTATTGTGGACTGCAAATCAGTCCTGAGCTATAGGTGCTATTACAGCTGCCTGATGTTTCTGTAATACCTTTTTGCAAGATTAGCAAGCACACATAACTAATTGTCAGAGTGGGTCTCTCATCTCTTGGGTTGCAAGAGTTGATTCATACAGCAAAAGTATTTATTGCAATAAGTGGTACTGAGCGTGTTTACATTGCTTACAACTAATGTGAGCTTGGTTCTGTTGTTTGAAGTTATCTGTGCACTTGCAGCTGTGTTGCAAGTTTGATGTTTGGAAAGTGTTAGATTCTGAGTGCTGCATGTAGGATTTTCATTGATTCTGTAGAGCTTCAGATCTTACAGAAATAAGTTTTCCTAACACATTCCCTGTGATGGTGAATAGAGGAGAGCTTTTGAAGATGTTCTTATTCCCTCTTTTCATTACTTCTGGGAATAAGTAAACACATATAACATGCCATTTCCTAACCTTCACTTTAAAAAAGCATTAAAATTCCCTAAGCAGTGAGAGAACATGGAAAGCTCTAAAGCAAGATCTGCTGTGCAGAGCTGCTGATTCCACTTAAGGGAAGGTTATTTCCTTCTGAATGCTTTGCAGCCTCTCTTGCCTCCTTTCTGCCTCTTGCTCACTGTAACTGATAAGGGTTGTTAATTGTGCTGTCTCCTGGTTTGTATTTTTAATGCAAGTTTGATGTTTAAAATACTTGATTTCCCCAACTTAAGTCAGTGTCTTCTTTTTTTTTTTCCCTTTCCAGGAACATGCTTTTGAGAGCAGTCAGAAATACAAAGAAGGAAAATTTATCATTGAACTTGCCCACATGATAAAAGACAATGGCTGGGAGTGAACCATAACCTTTTTCCTTCTGTTTGGACTATTCTGTGGAACAGGCTTTACAAAGACTAATGCAGAGTAAAGGAAGAGCTTGGCTAGAGTGGCCCTGAGAATATCACTGAACTCTGAAACCTCACAAATGAGTAGTGTAGTGTAAGTGGCTATTTCAGGCCATGTTTGCCTTTTCTCCTTGTGTAAGTTCCCTCTTTTTGTACGTGTATTATTGTGTGAACAGTTGTTTTGGAACATTTTGGATGACCTTTTTCTAAACTCTGACTAGAGAAACAGTTCACTAATTGAAAACGGATTTTACTGGTTAGCATCTCTCTCTGACCTATGCCTTTAATGCTACCTTCTGCTGTGCATGCTTCTTGCCTAAACACCTACACTCCAGTCCTGTAGAAGTTCTGTACCCGAGCAGTCCGAAAGAATGTATGGGATGGGGTGCTTTTTTATATGTAGCAATTTCCGATGTGTTTGGCAGTGAAGAGGATGCAGTATTGTAGTTATTAATTTTTTTTAAATTTGAGTGTACCACAACCTATGTACATCTTGTAGGTGAATTGGTTAAAGGTACAGTGCTCACTTCAAAAAGAAATAGAATTTCAATTGCACTGACTGAAGTTAGCAGGTCTCAAGTTGTTAGGAAAGGTTATGCCAGAGATTTGGTATCTTAATGGAATAACATAGAAAGATTTTTAAATCAATAATGCTATAGAATATGTTCATTTAAGACCAACATATTCCCTAAGGAGTTTGCTGGATAAGAAATTTATAAAACTATAGCTTGCAAGATTAAAAAGACAGAAAAATATATACATCTTCTATTTTGGAAAAAAACCCACATTAGTTGGTATATTAGGAAAAAACAAAGTTTTGGTACTGTACCTTTGCCAGTAACAGGGACTTGTGCATCAGTGAAGTTTTATGGCTGGTTCCATGTAACTGTATAGTCCTAATGCACTGGACAAAGAGGTTGATGTCAAGCAAACTTGTTGAAGTATTCTGCTTCTGCTACATTTGAACAAAAATATTTATTTTTGTGAGAAATGGCCAGAGCCTATGACATGAAAATGAATATAGCACCTGTAGGGGAAGGAGGGGTAATGAGAGGGAAGGGAAGTTTGACTCATTTTTTGCAGAAAATAAAATAGCAAGATAGTTTTTAAAATCCAGGGGTGGGGAAAGGGTTTCCTGGTTTGCTGGCTAAATCATCCCCAAGTACCTTTTTGTAATAAAAATTTATATGAAACTTACCTTCTCTTTTGTTCTCACACTGTTTCTTAAATGGAATGAGTTAATGAGAGAAACTTCTGGCAAGTGCATGCACAATATTAGCTGTTGGTATCTGTGTGTGCAGACTGAGCAACTGCGAAAGAAATGCTCTACAGAAATCTGCTAACTTTGTTTTCAAATTAAACTGTTGGGAAAGGTGAAGGTTCCGTGCGGGGAAGCAAGCGGCCGACTCCGTGTGGGTGATAGAGCAAGCTCCCTCTTTATTGTCGGACAGGCTCTTTTTTATACAGTGCAGGACAGGCATACAATTATCAATCATTTTTAATTGGCTAGGCTCTAAAGATAGCATTCAGGTACTCTCCCTACTCGCAGCTGCAGCTGTGAGGATTATCTCTTGCTTTCCCAGGCTTGGGTGCATTCCTAGCTGTTTGTCTCGAACTTGTTTGTCTCACCCTCAAGGACTACTTACCCCTGCCATCTGCCCAGCTGAATTATTCCCTATCTATATATAAGTTACTATCTCCAGAGCCTTCCTTGTGCCCTGCATTCCCAGGTGCGTTCCCAGGACTGTGTCTGTATGTTCCCAGGGGACTGTGGCCTAGCTCTTTTTGGCCTTCCCCAGGTGCATACCCAGGATCATGTCCCACCATTCTCCAACATTAAACAGTCTCTGAAGACTTTTTGTCTTTTAATCCTTTTAAAGCCTGAGGATAAAATGTTTGGAAAAACCCTTCTAACACTATGTGAGTCCTGTGACTGAACAGTACAGAAGCCTTGCAATGTGGAATCTTTTCTCTCATTAACAATTCTAATATAGCACCTGTGAAACGACTCACACGTGCTGCTGCTGCTGTTACGTTTTTGGGAATATCTGATAGGCTTTCTGAACTCTGCTGCACTTTAGAAATTGTCATACATGAAAAATTATGCCAATGGGTAGGGGCAATACAAATCCTTAAAACCAGCTTTCCAGTGTTTTTGTGGAGAGGAAGAGAGATGGCCCATGTGCACACAGTCTCTGATGCAGGCTGGCTCAACTGCATCCAAGATGTTGTAGTGATCTATACCTATGAATTAAAAATGTAAGCATTAGAGAAGTAGTTTAAGCTGTTGGGTTTCAGTCCAGAGACCTGAGGTGGTACAGTCATGTTCAACCTGGAATTCATGGCTTACATGCTACTGCTTCATGTTCACATCAAGCTTCAGAGTCTCATTTTTAGCAATGTCATTGATGCAAGACGGGCTTTGGTGTTGCCTGTCTCATGATCTCTTTGTCCTGGAATTCTTGGGAGGTTTTTTCCACCATTGTAATGTATGTTGCCAACAAAGAAGGCACTAAAACTTCTATCAGCAAAAAGTTTTTGTGTTGGCTTCGAAGTCTTGTTGCAGTGTTGATACTCGTGAACATGCTTGTGTGAAGTTTGTGTATCTTTGGGCTTTTCTGACTTCCTGGCTGCAGACTTGTTGAGGCAGTGCACTGCACTGAAGACAGAAGTAATGGCTACTTTCCATAGAGAGTTGAAATTAAAGAAAATATGTAAAGTATTAAAGAGTTTTCTCTCCAAAATTGGGGGTTTGGCTATCTCTTGTTCATAATCTAATGCTGTCTGTAACACAGTCTGATTCCTACTTAGAAATTCAACCTCTTTCTTCAGTGCATTGTTTATATTTCAAACTGGACATTTTCACCAAAACCTTAATTAACTTTGATGCCAAAGGTTGGGACTTCAAGTGCTTAGCACATAGAGCTTCAGACTACTGGCATAAAGAGTTAATGATCTATATGTAATGTTTATGGCTTTTAAGAGAACCAAACAAAGCAATATTCTTTTGGTCTTTTAAGAGTGGATGCTTAGAAGGAGTAAAGAGTAGAACTAGTACAGAATTGCTATTGTGCTGCCATGTAACAATTCTTGAGGCTCATTGTATTGAGGGAATATGTGAATTTTCTTCCTGTGTTGTTTGGCAGCGTCAATGATTTTCTCCCCTCATAAAGGTGTAGAGAGTTCTTGTTATTGGTTTTGGTGAAAGTCAAATCCAGATAGCAATGGCTGCTGGCTGATGTGAAGAGGTCAGTCTGGTCACTGAACCCTCCAGCAGTCATTTGAAAGAAAAATAAACTTACTTGAAAAAAAAATTTTACTAAAGCATTTTCCCTCTAACCAATTTTTGTAATATATTAAAGATTATATTTAAAGTTTGTATGTGTTTGCTCTGGGCAAGTTTACTTCCCCTCCAACTTGAGCACTTTTGTTACTTGTACTGGTTATTTTTATTGTTGGTCTTAACATTTATTTTGTATTTTGTTTTTTATAAACTGTAACAAAAAGCTTTTGTGAACCTTTGTTTCTTGCTGGCTCTTTCTTGGACCAAATGAACTGACTATGAGCTGGCTTAGAAGAAATGTTCATTGGGATGCATAGGAATTTGCTAGCAAAAATGTACATCTATTGAAAGTTTTTTTCCACTGAACCTCTAAAGCCATGCCTGTCCTAAAGTAATTAATCATCATTTGGTGTGAGTTTAGTAATCTGACCCACACAGTCAGCACAAGACCTGGAGCATAAGTCCTGTAAGGAGCACCTGAGGGAGCTGGGATTGTTCAGCATAGAGAAGAGGGTGCTCAGAGGGGACCTTATCACTTGCTACAAGTACCTGAAAGGAGGTTGTAGCCAGGTTGGGGGTTTGGCCTCTTCTCCCAAGTAACAAGGTGAGAGGACATAGTCTTAACCTGCATCAGGGGAGATTTAGGTTGGACATTAGGAGGAATTTCTTCACAGAAAGGCTGATTAGACATTGGAATGGACTGGCCAGGGAGGTGTTGGAGTCACTGTCCCTGGAAGTCTAAGGAAAGACTGGACATGACATTTAGTGCTATGGTGTAGTTCACATGGTGTTAGGTCATAGGTTGGACTCAGTGATCTCCGAGGTCTTTACCAACCTAATTGAGTCTGTGATTCTCTGTCCAGGTCCAAAATAATGGCTGTAACAATGGTGTTCCAGGACTGAGTCTGCCTCCAAACCCCAGAGTTACTCTTTGACTGGTCACTTCTAAGTACCTTTTTGATTCAGAAAAGGCAATGCTGCCATCTATAAAAATTCTGTTAAGTTGCAAACTTGCTGTGAAATAAGCTGCAGAATTTGGTGAGGGTTGCTGATGCATCAGCCTAACCACTCTTGCTGTATGCTTTTAGCAGTCTGGCAATCTCAATTTCATCTGCCAGTAAAAAGGGCCAGAATATGAATTTCCCTCATTTGTTGTAAGGAATACAGTGGCAAACTGTATGGAAAAAGTTAGTTAAAGCTCCATCTTAATGTCCCACTCTCAAGGCCCAGTGTAATGACCAGTCTGGGTCATGTGCCCATGTGCTTGCAGTCCGTGGGAGAGGAGGGGGTGTACAGTTTATGAAATTTCTTTGAATTAAAAACTGGCCTCAGAGGTTCTGACGAAGTCATCACCGTGCCCATAACCAGATGGTCCTCTCTGTTTCTTACTGGTGTATCAGCTAGTGCAAGAGTTCATGAAGGCTATGTACCATTTTTGATGGATTCATGCTTCCCTCTGAGTAATGCTAGTGGAGCTCTTCCTGCACGCTCATCTCGGCAGTCAGATTGCAACAGCAGTGACCTACAGTCTCACAGACCAAATTTCAACCCTCTCCATTCTTTGATAATGATGCTGAGTGGAGGAATCTGTCAAATTACCATTAAACTCCTTGGACACTGTATTGGACTTCATTGAGACTCATGTTAAGCCAACCAGCAGCATAAACACTTACTGGAAAAGGAACAGATGCTTCAGAGGTTTCTTTCGAAAGGACTGTTACAAGTGGTTTAAGGTTTAAAGCATGAGTCGTAAATGGCAGTTGAGTTGTGCCTCATTGTTTCTTAAACTCTTTACAATGCTTTCTTTTACAGGTGACATGGCTGTGTTGCTGTTTTGTCCTAGCAATACTGTACATCATTTGTTGTTTCACTATATTGTATCTACTTGAGGTATCACAATAAAAGCTTTCAATTGTTTTGTTGGGTTACCTGTTTGTTTTTGTGCTTTCTTTTCTGGCTGATTAAAGTCTCATGCTTTATCCTCTAAGGCCAGAGGGAAAAGCTGATGCTCTTAGTTGCTCTTAAAAACTTGAAAATGTGTTGAATCTGATTTTTGTGGCTTTAAGACTGCCACGAAACATTTGGGTTTTTCTCCTTTCACAAATATTTCTAAAATATAGAATTTGTGTTGCTATTTTAGCGCTTTTGCCCATTTTGAGCCAATCATGGAACCTCTGCAAAGTGAGAATAGGTCTGTGCACACCCCAAAACTAAGCAGAGGAATTGAGGATGTGGGTGTGTTTTCTGTTGTCAGCTGGAGAGCAGAGGAGCACTCTGAGCACAGACACTCCCTCTGCTTGTTCTGCTTCAGTTGGGAGGAACTCCTGTAGTTCTGCTGATTGGATTATCAGTCTTGTCAGTGCATCAGTTATGACCCCTCTGGACTGCCTGAGGCTGAGAATGAAGTCATTCAGTGCACACTTACTCAGTGGCTTCAATAATCCATTGTTTCATCTGACAGAGGGATGGGGTTGCTCTTCATATGAGATCAAGCGTATTTTCATCTTGAAAAAAAATAGGGATAAAATGATGCTTTATGGGGAGATGTATGGTCTATTGTATAAAAGCCTAATTTTTGACATGGATATAATCAAAATAATAAAGATTCAAATAGCACAGAAGTATCTTTGACATGTTCATACCAACATTTTTGTGTAGCAAAGGGGCTATAAAAACACCAACTATCAGCTATATATTGGATTACTAGAACAGTTTTGGAAATGTGCACTCTTACCAGCTGCAAAATACCTGGAGGATATCTGACCTCCGGATAGATGAGAAGGGAAGATGCCTCATAAAAGTTGGGAACTTTCCATGGCATGTTTTTTTGCCCCTGTTAAATAACTGGGAAGTGGTCTTGGTTGAGGGTTCTCCCCCCATGCACAGAGCTATAGCTGTGCCATTAAGCTGTTGTGGGGCAGCAGTAGGTCTCTATTTACAAAATCCAGTTAGCCTGAACAGGAAAACAGTCATGGCTAGAGCTTAGCTTATCCTCTGCAAAGGGCTCCAGTTGGGTTACTCTGCCCACGTGAGATTCTTTCCTTTTCTGTCTCTTTCTCTGCACCTGCCTTTGGCTCTCCCCTGGATGGGTCCAACTGGAGGAGCTGAGCACCAGCACTGCCACTGGCACTCACAGCTCCAGCAAGCAAAGCAGCTGTGGATTAACTGAGGCTGGACAGAGTAATTCCTGGCTGTGAAGGAGCTCCATTGAGCCACGGAACTGATGAGCATTAACTGTTTCTCCTCTAGCAGAGGCTGAGCTAATTGGAGGGTTTGGCTCATTCTTCTCTACACTATTGCCAAATAAGATTCAAAGTGAAGATCTGAGATACTTTGTGATCCTGGTAGCAGTTTAATCTATGCTTACATTATGCATTAACCTGATTGCCCAAAGATTTTACTTAGGGAAGATCACTCCAGAACGCAGACAATATTTCAGTATTTAATTAATTAACGGGTAAGTTTTGGATGATCTGATTTCTGTAATTTAGTAGTGAATAGAACAGTTTAACTTTCTTTCTTGCCCGAACAGACTTTAGTGGTTTCTAGCTCAAGCAAAAATAGTGGCAGGACCTTTATTCAAAGTGGGGTTTGCATCCTGACATTCAAATATGTACATGTGTGTAAAGTCCATTGCAGCAAGGAATACCAACGGCTCGCCCTGCACCTGCAGGAAGGGTTGTGAAGGTTATTTAATTTTCAGAGTACCTTTATGCCATGATTAGCAATGATAATCTGCTTTATTTTACACCTGATAGAAGCTGTTTGTTTTACAACATGAGTAAAAGCCTCCAGCTTGGGACCTGGAGCTGATGACAGAGCAGCAATGGTGTACTGGGCATCTGAAATATTTTTCTACTGTTTCAAGAGTTGTAGAGTTAAAACTCCTCTGGATTAAACAGCAGCCTGATTGTGATAAAAGTTGGGGGGTTTTCAGCTGTTGGTGGAGTGGCATTAATAGTCAGCTGTGTTTGAAGTATGAGTCGAGCTATTTGTCCATTTAGAAGTGAAATCAAGTACACTTTATTCTGCAGAAAAGAATATTCAAAATGCTTTAACACCGAATCGTATAAAAACCTCTCTCACAGAGGTGCAATGCTAAAAGCAAAAAAAACCAAACCCCAACTGCAGGAGCTCTCTGCATTGCCTGTGCAAACAAACCTTTTTTCCAAAACTTTCTTTAAAAGCCACTAGAAGTTCAGGATCTTGTGACAGGGAGCAGGGCTGCCAAGGGCCAGAGCAGCTTGTTTTGCAACTGGGCTCGGAGGAAATTGCTACATCTGGGGGCTGGGTTGCAGCTGTGAAACACGTGCTTTTGAGGGCTGGGGGGGCTTTCCTAAACAAATATATTTCCTAAACAAATATTAATAGATTCTCTGCCATGTGCGGGGGAAACCTGCTGATGTTATCGCAGTGAACCTTCGATCTGCTGATCTGGATCTGCTGAACACTGTGAAACCACTTTGAGAGGCACGTGCTGAGCACCGTAAAGCCCATGTGTGAAAGGTATGTGGGGCACTGGGACAGGAGAGTGAGTACCAGCCTCCGAGTGCTGGGAGAGTGGCTCTGCCACCTAGGAAAGAACTGAATCTCTAAGGCTCTTACAGCCTGCCCTGCAGATCAAGCACAAGTGCACATCAAGGGGAAAAGGTGAAATTTTGTGACACTTCAGGCCCCTCCCAAAACAATCCATCTCTGTGCCCTGTGTTAAATGGCAAATGTAATTGCTTTTTGTATGCCACCTAGAGAAGGATGTGCCACTGCCCAAAACCCCTGCTCATCACCTGTGCTGGGTGGTGAGTGATGCCTCCTGTGCACTGTCCGAAGTCAGGCTGGGTGGGGGAGCCCACCGCTCCCAGCAGCTGCTCCTCGAGGCAAGAGGCTGCTGCTGGGCATAATCTCCTTATAGGCCTGAATTAATCATCTGTTTCCCACTGATGGTCAAACAAGCACTATGGACTGGATGGCACACTCTGCTTTGTTTCCAAGTATAACTGATAAGACTGTAAATCTGCTTCTGCTTGTCTACTTACATTATCTTCCCTTTCTTCCTCTTTTATCTTCCTCCTTCCTCATTTCCCCACTTTTTTATGATACCCATAACAGTCCGAAGTCTGCAACATTTTGCTTTTTGTTGTTCCTCTTCTTTCCCTTGCAGAATGTGTTACCCAAGGGGCAGCATTAACGATTTGTGGTCAGGCATGAGATTGATATTTCATGCTGTTTGATTCAGTGCCGAACCAACCCAAGGGAGCCACTGTGCTTCCACCCTGCCTGGCTGGCTGTGCACCCGGTGCTGGGAGCCAGCATGGCCAGTCCTTGAACCTCCAGGGCAGAGGACAAGGTGCTGCTCTTTGTTCCTTACCTATTGCTGCTTTACTGATTAAGCTCCTGCAGCAGCTTTTATGTCTAAATACAATTTCTTTGGCATAATAATCAACAGCAAATGAGCATGTATGAGCCCCAGCTCCATAGCCCACTAGCAATGCTGTGCTTTACTGCCCCTGCTCCTCCTGCTCCCAGGCTGAGGAAAGTAAGGGATTTTGTTTTAACAGTGCTTTCCCCCCCCCCCCCCTTTCCCCTCTCTCCTATAAGGAAAACTTTCTCACAGCATTGAGCCTGGAGACACAAAGTAATGCCCTTTAATTACCTACTCATAATATACAAAAACAAAAGGTTTCTCACGTCATTCTTTCAATGTTTACTAAAATAGAGACTTTGCTCTGGCAGACCTCTCCTTCACTGGCCAAAACTCACGCTGAAGGTTAACAGCTCCTGAAGTTAATGATTATCTTTCCTTGTTTGCTCAGTGTTTCAGAGTTAAAACATGTAAATACGCCTCCCCCGTGTAATTGCTGCGGTCAGCCAGCGATGAGCACTGCTGCAAACATAAACAGGGCTATGAGCAGAGAGAAATGTTGCTCCCCGGCCTGGCCTCCCAGGGCTCCAGCACTGTCTGCTTGCCCAGAAAACAGCCAGCGCAGGCTCAGCTATCCCGCTCGGGCTGGCGATTACCCGGAGCCTGCTATGAAAACCCCCTCTCGAAATAGCAATTCCTAATCTCCCCTGAGGCCGTTAATCAGGTTTCTAATCCAGCAAAGCTGTCCCTACTGTAACAGGCTGCAATCCCCAGGCCTTTATTAGAAACCGCTCTCAGTTACAGCACTTACTGGGTCAGGGGGCCGATGGCCACACTCCTGGGCAGGAATAGCTGTGTGTGTTTTGTCAGACAGCTCTGCAATAGTGGTTGATGCCAAGACCTGGCTGCACCTTACCCGTGGGCGCTGGGCCTTGCTGAAGTCTCATCTGCATAGAAACACATTGCAACGTCAGCTCAAATTTGATGTCTTCTGAAAACTTAGAGCAATCTCTGCTTTCCTGCAGACAAATTCAATACCTGGCCCTGTCTGGTGGCTTTCAAATTAGATAGAAATGTCCTGAACACGTGTGACAGTCAAAACTTTCTGGGCAGCTTCACAGCAGCAGAGATTTTGCCCCCGTATTGGTTAAACTCCAGCCGAAGTAATTGCACCTGCCTCTTGCCCACTTTCCCTGGGTGATTCTGCTGTCTCAGAGGACCTGATGTGCTGCAGGGTGGGGAGGGTGACATGGCTCATGTGTGTAGCCACCACACAAGTGTGTGCTATTTGCAGTGGTGACAGAAATGCCCCTGAAAGAAGGTGCTGTACAAAGGTAACCCCATGGCTCACCAGCGCAGCAGCGCCAGACAGGCAGTGCTGCCCAGGCAATGGGCTGGTGAACCTCCTCCTGCCACAGCAGCTCTGAGGCTCTCTGCGTTCCAGGGTGGTGTTTAGGCTTTAGCCTTTAGCCAGGTGAGGTGCTGGCTGGAGTGATCCAGCTCCCAAAGGGGCTCAGCTGGAGGATACTGTGGGGTTGGTGTGGGCTGTCCCCATGCTTAGCAGCATCTTGGCTGCTCCTGGAGGAGATACTGTGGCTGAGCCCCTGCCGAGGATTTGCCTTGGTGGTTCCTGGTCCGTAGGGCTGTGCCATGCAGCTTGGTGTCCTTGCTCGACTGGGAGAGGATGCAGCAGGACTGGGAGGTAGTGGACAGTGCTTTCTGTGCCCAAAGCCTTGTCAGGCTCTGCAAAGTCGTTTTAATCAGAACCAATCCTGGGTTTGTAGGAACTGATAGGGAGGTGTAAAGGCTGAGAACATGGTGGGGAGCAGCAGTTTGTGCACCGGGACACCAGGAGGAGCGGAAAAAAGTTTACTAGAACTTGGGAAAGTAACTGAGCTGCATGAGAGCCCTGGATAACTGAGCACTGCTGGTGTCCTTGGGATGTGTACAACCAGGCACCTCTCCAGGAAAAGGCCCCTCCACCTCCTGTCCCCTCACCACCCCAAGTACAGTCACATACACTGCTGCAGCCCATCTGCAGCACACATGGATGGGGAAAAGGGTAAATACAGCGTGTTTGGTTTCTTAATTTAGCATGTTCCTCCCGAGAGGGTCCAAGGTCTTGAACTCAGGGTTTTACTGAGCTGGCTGTCCATCCACCTGGGCCTGTGTGTGTGTGTGCTTTTCTCTGTGTGTGTGTGTGTGTGTGTGTGTGTGTGTGTTTACCCTTTAGTGGCAGCAGTTTCCTCCATGGCAGGGTGAGCTCCTGGGGCCAAGTGGTTCGGAGCTGCCCCATCCCTGTGCCTGTCAGCAAAGACCACGTTAGCCTCTGTGCCTGTCAGCACCTGACTGCATCCTTATCATGACCAGATCAGTCTCACCCAGGCTTTCTCTTTGCACTGTTCATGTTTGTCCTTATATTTTAACCTCATTTTGCAGTTCCTTCCTCTCCCCCCCTCTTATTACCATTGTTTAGCCAATGCATGGAAAGTCTCCCACACCCCATGAAGCTCAGTGCCCTTGTTGCTTCCCCAAGCTCCCTCCTTTGCATCTGTCTGGCTCTGTGTTCCACCTCCCAGCTCGTGCCCTGTCCTGCCTCAAAGCCTGTCCAGCTCCAGACTGCACATGAGTGTTTGTTGGAAGAGAAATCCAACAGTTAATGATGTGGGTGAGCAGGGCAGGAGTGGGGCTGCCATCCTGATCTTGCCCCACACCACGGGCTCTGCTGGCTGGAGTCCTGAGTAGTATAGCCAAAATGAGAGCACCCACTTTGTTCAGCCACCCACCCCAGTCCTGAGCACACCTCGGGGGTGTGGGGCCAATGTGTCCCCGGCGCTGGATGCTGCCGGCACAGGGCAGTGACTCAGTTTGCCTCTCGGGACTCTGGGCGTGGATATCTCACTCCTTTCCCACCTTGGCAGCAGCAGCTTTGCCTGCTCAAGGGCTTTAGCTGCTACCCAGCCCAGCAAAGGGTGGTGGCCAGCACACATGGTCCTTGTCCACTGCTGCATCTGATCACATCAGGCCACAAACTTTCAGCATAACTACCCACCTCATCCCTTGGCTTCCTAGAAATCCAGCTGCTGGCTTGGCAAGCAGAGACTCAGTCCACAGGGCTGGTCAAATCAGCACAGCGGTGACCATTACATAGAGGTTTGCCTGACAAAGCATTCATAGCTGTGCCAGAGGGTGTGGGGTGTTTTTATTCTTTGCTGTTCCCACTTGTGCTATAGAGGCAAAGCAGCTCTTCGAAAGGGAACAGTGGGACGCAGCCGGTGCACACAGGTGGGCATGTCACCCGGGTGACCTGGGTTTTGGAGCTGTTACAGCCATTGGAGCTCCAGAGCCCAGGAAAATATCTTGCCTCTGCTCTTTTCTCTCTTTCCCCCCCTTTTTCTCTCTCTTTGCTTTTTTTTTATCCTCTTTTTTGCTCAATGCTCTTCTATAGTTTTCACTTCCTTTCTGCCATGCCACAATCAGACAAAGCTGGACATCCAGGAGCAGTTACTGGCTTTGTGAGCTCCTGATGTCCAGCAATACCATGGCCTGACTTTGTTGGCTTGGACACAACACCTTCACAGTGGAAACACAGGTCCTGGTGCCTGTGTCTGCCTGGGAAGGAGCCTGGCCAGTTCAAGGTGCAACATCTGAGCCCTCTGACCACATGAGCATGTTGTTCTGGTGCTTGTTCGTGAGCATTAACACGCTATGGTTTTGCCACTCAAAAATCCCAGGACTTGTAACAAGAGCTAGGGCTTTGCCCAACACTGTCAGTGTGAAGGGCTTCATGGAAACTTCTCTGGTTTCTGTGCATGGCAGCTCTGAAAACCAAGCTCCTCTGAGCCAGGCAGCAGGTCCCACACTTGAATTGTGTCCAAGAGGTGAGCAGGGCAGCTGGGCTGGGCAAGTGTCTCCAGCCTCCACATCACAGGATGGTGAAATCTGCCCCTGAGCTGGCCCTGCTGGACTTCCCAGGCACTAGCAGCTAGCAGCAATATTAGTGTAGCTGCTGGTTACTCCTCTACCCCATTTTTTCCATTTTCCTTTTTTCCCCCCCCATTTTTGCATGAAGCTGAGCTACACAAATGTTTGATTCCCTGAGACACTGGACTGAGAAGTGGAGATGGATGCCATCCTCTCAGGGAGATCTCCCTGTGGTCAGGTCTGCTGGCTCAAACACTGCCTAGACCTGGATGGAAATGTCTGTGCCTGGATTTACTGCAGCCTGTTGCAATGCAGGGTGCTGGACATGCCTGCATGGGGGCAGGTTACAAGATGGACAATGAAGTCACCCAAGAGGCAGGGACAGGAACCTGAGGTCTGCCCATCTCCCCATCACCCATCACCCTGTCAGCGCCTCCACACAGCCCCGGACGGTGTCCCCTTGGTACAAGCTCTGAGTGGCATCTGTTTTGGCTTTGCTGTGGCTCCCTGCGGCCTTGTTGTGCTACAGGCTTGATTTTAATGGAAGATGAAAGCGTGGCAGGGGCGCGGAGGCGGCAGAGACGGCCCCAAGCTGAATGAAACCCAGGCTGGCGCCGATTCCTCGACAGAGCGAGCAGCCCTGCTGCTGTGAGTGGGGCATGTGTGAGCCCCCAGCCTTGGGAAAAACACATAGATGCTAAAAAAACCAAACCAGTCCAAGCTCTAGCAACGTGTAACTTGTTTTGTTATAGATTAACCACTGCAATAGACCCCCAGGCACTGTGCTGAGCTGGACTTTTAACCTACTCATCCAATCTTTTTCTTTTTTTTAAGACAGGAACATTGCAAATGTCATCTGCTTTCATGGGGAGGTCACAGACTGAAAAGGTGTTCACCTTGCCTCTGTGCAACTCCAGGCAGGGGCGTCAGGAGCAGGGGATCCACCTCTAAGCACCCCAACCCTAGGACTGTGGGACACAGCCTGGTGTGGATCTGGGGAGCACCCTACCCCCGAACATGTGTGATGGCAGGAGCCAAGACCCTTCATCTCAGTGCTGGGCAGAAATGCCATGTATTGACTGATTCATTCTCCCTGAGCATCTGCTGTCTCCTGGTGGGGGGGGCTGGAGCCCCCTGCTCCCCACCCCTGGCCCTTTGCCAGGCACAGTGATGCCAAGCTGGGTGGTTTCCTTTCTGGAAAGGTTTCAGGTGCCGCCCAGAGCGCGGGAGCGTTTTGCTGACCCTGCAGCCTGTAATCTTACTCCTGGACTTGAGACACCTCTTGGCCCTGTTCCCTGCTCCTCTGTCCCCAGGACGGGCTGTAATCATCTCTTGGCAGGACAGCCCTGACCTGAGCGCTCCGGCTCCCAGCAGATTTCCCCAGCCTTGCTGAGTGTTTGCAAAAATACCAAGTGATTTATTCTTGACAGCTCAGCTGGGCGGAGAAAGAAACATGTTGCTTCTTACATCTAGTATTAGTTTTGTTGTTTTTCCTTATAATAGAGGTTGCCAACAATAATACAGCAGGAAAAGCTCCCAGCCCCAAACCCTTCAGTTTTCTACCCTTTTTTGTGGCAAGTGCTAGCCTGGTTCCCTGCCAGCCCAATGTCTGCTGACAGTGTCCAGCAGCAATGCAGGCAGGATTAGAGATGGTGTGGGCAAGTCTCAGCCCTGGATCGTGATGGGGACGGCTGGTGACACCCAGCCCTTTGCTGCCATTTACAGCCATTGGGAGATTACAGCTGACACCCCCCAAGAGCTGGTTATGGAAATACAGCCAGATGAAATGGCAAACCAAAGAGCCACACAAGGCTTATAGGCCAGTGCTTCAGGATGGGAATTTTCTGGGAACATATTTATTCTGGAAATAAGAAGGTGGTTCCCAGCCTTTCTGGCTCTGCAGGATAAGGGTGTTGGAGTGGGGGCACTGACTGTGTCCCTGCAAGACTGGACCTGGGAACAGCCTTGCTGCGATGGGCAGAGGAGAAGCCAGGAATGTTTACTCAGGCTGGCAAGGTGGGGTTGGGTGATGATACTGGTCTCCTTGGCTTCACTGGGAGCAGAGCTGGCAAGGGCAGCTGAAGCTCTGCATCCCACCCCACGGACCTGGCAGGGATGAGCATGTTGTTTGCCTTGGGGTGGGGGAAAATACATCAGTCTTAAAATGTGAACCTCCAGGTTATTCACAATGTAAATATATATTCTTAACTAATCAAAGCTGTAAAATTCAGTTAACGTCTTCCTTCTGTCCCTGACTACCTCCTTGTTCTGCGAGGTCTACAGCCATAAAGCACAATGCAAAATGAGGTTATTCAGCTGAGGCCCTGGGAGCAATGGGGACCAGGAATCAGCCCAGGCCTGGCAGAGATGGAGGAGGATGGAGAAAGCAGGATTATTGCCTGGGATGAGGCTGGCATTGCCTAAATCAGGCCAGGGAAGGTCCAGCAACAGTCCCTGGGATGCCTGCAGGACCTGAACACAATACCTCTGTCTCTGGGCAAAGAAAAACTGCTTCTCTGTGCTTGCTGAAGACTGGGAATCCTGTTCACCACCAGCCCCCTTCCCCAGCACCCCTGCCTCCTCTCGAGGCCATGGGGCTCAACCTCCATTTCCATGTTGCCTGGGGTGGGAGAGGCAACTGGGCTATCCCCAGCAGCCCAGGCTGGGACCGCCAAGCCCTGGGCTCCCACTCCCTGCAGCACACAAACCCAGCTGCAGACCCGGGCTGTGCAACAGCTAAATACTGGGAACCTGGACACGTGCCAAGGACTTTGATCCCCAGCCACGAAAACCTCCTCCACAAGCTGCCTCTGCTTGTGAAATAACCGCCTGGCGGGGCTCAGCTGGCGTGTGCCACCCCCACCGCCTCTGCAGCCCCACAAAGGGGTCTGGCTGGGCAGCTCGGGTCGCCTGCGGCCTCTGCCCACAGCGGTAGCCAGAGCCAGAGCCAGAGCCAGAGCCAGAGCTGGGCAGACACGTGTGCCACCAAAAACATGCATTTACCTTGGACTGCTCCCAAGCACTGCTGTGCTCCTCCCTGGTACATCTGCACATACCAGCTGAAAACTTGCCCAGTTGGGAAACCCCAAGCTGAGGGCATGTGCCCAGTGTGGCACCAGGCCCTTCCAGAGATGGCCAGTGGGACAGGACAGGCAGCACAGCCCTGGCACAGGGGCATTGGGATCCTGGAGCTGCTGCACCAATAGCAGAGTTATCAGACATGGATGTTAGTGTCTGCCTTAAAAATATTTTAAAAGGGTTTATTTAAATACTAGTTTTTTCCTTCC
Source organism: Acanthisitta chloris (assembly GCF_000695815.1). NCBI lineage: Eukaryota > Metazoa > Chordata > Aves > Passeriformes > Acanthisittidae > Acanthisitta > Acanthisitta chloris. Next base: position 77,421 of record NW_008666629.1, on the reverse strand, counting down.
CAGGGGCTCAGCAGCTGCAGCTCACCCTGCCCTAGGGTGGGCAATACTGAGCTGCTGTGCTGGACATGCATTATGAGCCTGGCAGGGTGTGAAGGAGCCAAAGGTGTCCTCTGCTGAAGGGCTCACTGAGCCACTGGTGAACAATGCCTTTTTCCCATTTTTGTTGTCTTTATTCTAACACCAGCACCATCCAGCCTGCTGGTGGAGAGGGGCCTTTTATGTTATTTAAAGGCAAACATGGGAAATAGAGGGATTTTTTTAGTGAATGCCAGATTGCAGATTGATCAAATCAAGGCAAAATGGGGTCTGCACAAATGAGGATATCCAAAAAGACAGAAGCAGAGCATCTGGGGCTTCTCATGCTAAGAAGCCTCCTAATGCAGTAAACACAAACTCTATCCCATAGTCTGAAATGCTGCCAGATCCTCAGAGAGGTGACGGCCGCCCCTGAGCTGCTCCTGCAAACTTCCAAGACTGTCAGGCGGGCGCTGGACCTGTGGGACCAAGGCTCCTGTGGTCACGGCCAGCCCTGCCTTTATTTCACTGTTCTGTGGTAAACCCCACATTTCTACCATTCTTGCTTGTCACTTTTATTAGCATTTCTGCCCCTTTATTTCTAACTGCAGCCTTGTCACTCACACCCATGGACATACACGTCAGCTAGACACAGCTGTGCCAGGAGCTTGTTGTCCTGGGAATATGCCTCAATCTGCCACCACATCCCAATCACTCATTGGGGCTGAGAAGTTTAGGACATCAGTGCCATAAAGCCTCTGACATCACTCCAGTGTCACCCAGCTGTGGCTCCCCAAGCCTGGCAATTACTTGGAGTGTTTTCCTTCTCTGCCGAAGAGCCCAAGTAATTCTAGTTCTCCCCTCCCCATCTCCCTGCACTTGGACTCCAGCACATGCACTCTTGGTCATGCCTGAATTTATGATTTTGCAACCCCAAGCTGACCTCCTCCAGGCCAAGTGCTTTGCCCTCAGTGCCCGGGCTGGGAAGTCTCCCTGTGTTTCAGGAGCATTCAACCACTGCAGCTCCTGGAGCTGGTTGGGACCAAGCAAAACTCAGTGCATGGGTGCTGAGCAGTGGAGATTGCTGTGGAGCTGAGGCTGCTGCTGCTGCCCCTGTGGTGCAGCAATGGCTCAGCAGTGTGGGAGAGTTTCCTTTTGTTGTCAGCCAGTGTGCTGTACTTTCCTGCAACCCCCCACGAAGTTCCCGTGGATCGGGGTGAAATCAGGGTTTGGCTCCATGTCAGCCCCTGTGCACTGCCTGGGAGAGGGATGGGCCCAGTCCTAGCCTCAGTGGAGGAGATGGAGGTGCCTTCACCCTGCTGGCACCCCGACTGAGGCCATGGCACCCACCAGCTCCACAGAGCTAGGCAGAGACACAGCATCCAACTCTTTCTCCGAGAAGGGAACATTTTTTAACCCCCCCAAAAAAAACCCCAAACCCCCCCACCCCACCCCCATCCATGTTTTTAAGGAGAAACAAAGATTAGAAATACTGTAAGCAGTGGAGACAAAGCACCAAAAATAGTATCCGAAGTTTCCTCCGCACGCTCTCCCTGCAGGCAGCCTGCACTATATTTGTCTTCACTTGCCATTTCTGCTGCAATCAATTTGCGATTGCCGCTGGTGAGGAACCCATCTATTAAAAGCTCAGCTGAGATCTGTGGTGAAGATGTCTGCAATAAAAAATCTGGCCATTCATTAAAAATAAAATAAACAGTGTCCTCTGCAGTTCTCATCCCCAACAAAATCCATTAAAACTGTCACTGGCCGTGTTGTCTGGGCTCGGAGCGGCAGTGGAAATCCAGCACGGGTTTCCTTCCACGTGGGGAGGGATTTGCTGTGTAGTCACTTTGAGGCTTGGAAGCACTTGGGGTTTGCTGCATGTTGTGCCTTATCTTGGTGATTTGCTGCAGGCCACCCTGGTGAAGCAGATTCCTCCCGGGTCAATTGCTTTTATCATAAAAACAAATGTTTTCTATCATTCCTTTCATCCCAGGATGAAAGCACAGATAGGAATCACACGACTCCTGGTGCTGCCTTGGTGGGCCATGCTGCCAGGCACTGCCAGGCGCTCGCTCTCCCCGCAGAGAAGTGAGGTCGGAGAGACAGGGAAGGCAAACAGGAGCCTGGAGTGATCCCTGCCTTTGCCTAAAGGAATAACCCCATGGGGCTGCCTAAAAAAGAATCCCACAGGACTCCCTGGAGGCACACGGCTCTGCCCCTGCCTTCCTGCCCCAAAGCACCATGGCCAGTGCAGTCACCCAGCTGGCTCCTGCAAGAGTCAGGCACTGGCTGGGCACCCATCTGACCCCTCCACTGGGGGAGGGGACAGGGGGAGAGGCAGGAGGGCAGCGGGGCCGTTTGAGGAGGCTGCAGGCTCACAGGCTGTGAAGCCAAGCACAACAGCGGCTGCGGGGGGGGATACAATTGCTGCCTATAAATAGCCCTGGGAAGCAGCATTAGGGAGGCAAAAAGGCTATTCAAGCTAAAGGACAATGTTGGCACTAAAGCAAATAGATATAATTAGCCATTAATAAATGAAGGCCAAAGATTAGACAAAGTATCTAATATCAGAAAAGTGAGAGCTGGGAAGGCTTTCCAGGGGGAAGGGCGGAGGAGACCTTGACCAGTGTTTAAAACAGGCTGTAGCTATTTTTTAAAAGCCATTAAGTTATGAGCTGACAAATGCAGCCTGCTGTGATTGCTGATGAGCCTTTTTTCTGTGTAAAAGGGAAGATCTGGCCTCTCTGCGGTGTCGAGAATGGCAGAGGGACATGGGAAACTGCCCAGTGCACAGCCCCATGGGTACACCCCAGTCCCTCCTGCTTCCTCCTCCCCTGGGCAGAGTGATCAATGCCAGCCCCTCCTGGAGCCCTCTGTGTCCACTTTGCCCTTTGCAATCCAGTCGTGTCCTCCAGCCCTTCTCCCAACCTGCCTGGAGAGGTGCTTCAACCACCGAATCTCCCCAGCAATGCTGGAGGGGTGCAGGTCCCTGTGCCATGGGCATGCTGCAGCCCGGGGATGTGGGGCTGGGGAGGGTTTTTCTTGCCATGGTCAAGGCATTGTGCTGGCAGCAGCAGCTCCTGCCAGCCCATCCTGCAGTGGCCAGCAAAGGGCTGCCATGGTGGGACACATTCTGCTCAGCCAGTCCAGGCATGGTGCCCCTGCACCCTCACCACCTCTGGAAAGTACCAAAGCAACCAGCCTGGAGCTGTGCATAGAAGAAAACCCTGCAGAGATGCAACTCCCTGGACAAGGGACATGGGAAGAGCACCAGTGGAAGGAACAGAGGGGTCTGGTTGCTGATTTTCTTTCCTTTTCACTTGTCCCTCACAGCCCTCTTGACCTTCAAACAGCAACTGGGGGAGCAAAGTTGGTGCTGGCATTGCAGGAGACCTGAGACTTCGCAAAACTCTGGTTCCTGCCCTGACCAACAGAGGGATGGGCACCCACCGTGCTCATACGCACTCTCCTGTGTTCCCAGTGGCAGAGCTGTCAAGGCAGGTGGACGCAGGGACCGGTGCCTGTGGGATGCCTGCCTTGTGCCCATGCCAGCCCTCCACCCTGGCTCCAGTGCCACAATGCCCTTCCCTGCACTGTTCCCTTGGGAAAGCCCATGGTGGAGACCTACAGGAGCTCCAACACCCCTGGCCCTCATGCAGAGCCACAGTTGGGCTGCCACAGCACGAACCCCAGGATGGCTCTGCTTACCAGAGTAAGAGCCCTGGGCAGGGGCCCTGTTATCTGAGAGAGCCACTGTCAGCTGCTGCCATGGCTTTGCTTTGCTATCAGGGGAACCACAGGATTCATTTTCCCTTGAAGCCTTCGCAGGGAGCCGGATGCCTTTCCTGGAAGACACTTTTTAGCCAAGGAGCCATTATTGGCTCAGTGCAAATCGTATTGTACTGTCTGTGCCATACAGGCAGGTGGAGTGGATACAGCTGTGACCTCTGGCCTTGAGACCCTCTGACTTCACTGATTCCTGCAGCAGCATCCCACACTGTCCCTCGCAGCACCAGCAGCACCTCGCTGTGAAATGCTGTCAGCCTTGTGCAGCCATAGGGGCCCATCCTCTCCTGTCCTGCGTGGAGCAGCTCCAGCATGTGTCCAGGCTGGGATGAGACTGAAGGGGCTGCCCCTGCCTTGGGGCTCAACCAGCTCCCTGGCTGGGGCTGGGTGCAGGCAGCGGTGCAGGCAGCAGCCAGTGTCTGTGTGTCTGTATGGGGATGGTGGTGATAGATGGTTCCTCCCCAGTTGCTATTTCCAGAGGATGAAGTCACCAGGCTGCAGAGCCTGAGCTCAGGGGAGGGTGAGTCAGTGCTGGCCTCGCTGAGGCACTGTGCGTGGCCCCCGTTCTGCAGCACCCACCGTGCCCTGAGCACCAGGGCCAGTTCAGTGGGGTTCAGGCTTTGCAGCAAAATAGTGTCAGGTCATCAGCCCCACTGTGGCTTCCCTGGAGGGTGTCCCTGGGCTCAGCTCTCTCCGCATGGTCCCACCACCACCACCAGCTTTGTCTCAAACAGCTGCATGTCCCTTCTGTGGGAATGTCTCCCCTGGGGCCATGGGGTGCCCCAGCCCAGAGTCACAACGTGCTTTTTGTTAGCAAATCCCTAGGCACAATTTCCACGCATGCTCTCAGCTGTGAACAGCTGCGCTGTGCCCTTCGGCCCCAGCACAGTGCTGAGCTCACCAGCTACTGCTGCCTCCTGATAAAAGCCTCCAGTGTGGGACACACACTGTGCTCAGCCACGGTGCTGCAGGGCCATGACTGCTGCTCACTGGGCACCAGCAGCCACGGCTGGAATCTCCCAAAACCCACCCCAAACCCACCTGGGCCGCCCAGAGGATGTGTGGGAGGTTAGGGGCTATGGGGGCAGGGAAGTGACTGAGCCAGCACAGCTGACACCTCACACCAGCAGGGCTGATGCCACCGGGGACCTCTCCTCAGCTCTCCCCTCCCCTCTCATTCACCCCTTGAGCTTCTTTTGCATTTTTTGGTGTTTTCTGCTGCAGGGTTTAAGGCCCAAGAAGCCAATCCACTGCTGGCTGTTTGTGCCAGGCTGGTGATCTAAAGCACCATGTAGGATAAGCAGCTGGACACTCGTGGCTGTGTAGCAGAGCAGGAGTGGGTGATGCCACCCCATTATCCCTCCCAGCACTGCAGCCTGGGCACAGCCTTGCCCTGCAGTGGGGGCCCTGGTCCCTGTGGGTGGCAGGGATGGGACACACAGGTCTGAGCTGAAGGGTTGGATGTCACTGCTATGGATCCACCTGTGTTCCAGAGCAGGTGGGCTGTGTTCCCCCAGCCCAGAGCACAGCCTTAGCTCTGGCACCTTCCCTGCAGTCACAGCACAGGGTGGTTAAATCTTCCCCCACGGCTGTGATAACAAACACACTTCTCAAAGAAAGGGAGGAAGCCAGAACTCCCCGGCTGTGCCGCGCGGTGCGAGCCGCTGCCGGGGCAGGCGCTGCCTGCCTCCTTCCTGTGCCGTCTGATTGGGTTTGTTTGCCTTCTCCAAAGCAAACAGTGTTGAAGCCTGGGGGGGGTGTTTGGCAAATCCCCTCCCTTGTTTATAAAAGCTGCTTCCTGTGCCAGTTTCTGACATCCTGTTCCTTCCAAACATTGCTGGCAAAGGGTGGTGTGGGATCCCAGAAATATGTGATACTTTGAACCCAGTGTCTGACCATAGGGTTTATCTTCCAGCTGCTCCCACCAGCTGCAGCGTGGCCATGGCCATGCCTGTGACTCCACCAATGGCCAAGGGGACTGACACAGCCCATGCTGGGATTTTCCTGGAGACCTTCAAGCACAGTTTGACTACTCACAGTTCATGGCCCCACATGAGATGGGTACCAGTATGACCTACCACATGATGCTGATGCATTTGCTTGTTCGAACTCCTGCTTCCAAGAGAGTGGGCTGCAGCAGTTCTAACCAGTGGGAAACAGGCAAAATTAAACTGAGCAATAATATCTTTGGCTTTTCCTTTTGCTAAGTACAGTAACATTAATAATATCTTTGGCTTTTCCTTTTGCTGAGTACAGTAACAGAGTTGCAGCTATTGGGCTTGAAAACTATTCAATGCTTGCTGTTTCCCACACAGACAATACTACTGTCCTTGAGGGACCAGGCTGAATTCATGCCAGAAAAAGCAGAGGTGAAGAGCTGAGTTCCCTATGAGCCCCATTTTTGCATGGCTGCAGTCATGGCTGCCAGCCCCACTGCATGCCACCACCTTCTCGAGGGTGTTTTGTGCTCGTGGCTCACTGCTGTGGTGCCAGATGTCAGGAAACGATGAATTCACTGGTTACCCAGTGCCTTTCAGCACAACGACTCAGGTATGGAGCAGTGTGAAGTAAGGGAGCGTTGGTGTTATTCTAATCAAGGCCAAACAAAAGCTACTTCAACTGTTGGTTAAAATCCTACTTTTTCTCTCTAAGCACATTTACTGGAAAAGTGTCAAAGGCAAAGAATGTAAAAATGTGCTTACAAACAGCACAGCAGTTCCCAGGAGTGAGTTCCTGTAAGGCTGCACAATTCCCACTGATCCCTCTGGCCTCAACAGGAGCTGGTTTGGGTGTTCCCTTAACACACCATCCTTGCTGGAGAAACAAGTGATGAAAGGGGAAAAAGGGTTTCAGCAAATCTTTCTTCCTCCCCTCCCCTGGCTCAGGTAGTGGAAACTGCAAGTCACCTGGCAAAGAGTCAGATTTTGTAAAAATGAGGGGTGTAACACACCACCCTGCTCTCTGGACACCCAGAGCCCCTGCCATCTTTTAGAGAAAAGCTTGTGTCACGCTGTCCCTGCGGATTCAGACGATGGAAGAAAAGCTGAAGCTAAAGAATCGACCGAGTACCAGGTGTGGGAGGGAGAGGTGGAACTGCAGGGCGAAAACTCACTGCAGGCTCTGACTGCTGAGCAGTGACCGTGTTGGCTGCCCCACAGAGCCCTTGGTACAAACCCATCTGGCTGCTGACTCAGCACATGGCATCAGCCAAACTGCTCAGTCTCCATGCTGCACTCAGGATGGGCCAGAGCCAGTGTCCCCCAGCCTGGGAGCCACCAACAGCAGCAGGGAGCACCAGCAGGCCAGCTAGAGAGCTGGATCCAGGTCCAGCAGTGAAAAGTGGCTGGAGAGCTTCACTCCTGCTTGGAGCAAAACTGAAAGGGTCATGGCTCAGTCCTTCCTAGAAGCCAGGAAATTTTCTTTCTTTTGTGTCTGATGTTGTGGTGGGAAATGGTAAGGAAAGGGGCAGTGCGAACGCAGTGCTTGGAAGGGCAGCAGTGCCTCTGCACTGTGCACAGCAGTGGTCCTTCATGGACTGCAGTGAGCTCTGCCAAAAAGCTGGAGCAGAAAGGGAAAGTGGGCAGTTATCTCTGCAGCCTGCTGCCAGGACAGGAAACTGCCCCTTATATCAATCTGCAGCAAGGGCTTGCTGAAATGGAAGTCCTTGCCACACCTCTGCTGCCTTCCTTGTAATCAAAAGCTCCTTTCTTTCATAATAATCTCCATTTTAATCTAGTACAAAAAAAGAACTTTACCCTTACGGATTCATGAAACGGCCTATTTCAGCTCCAGCAGTACTGTGAACTGGACGCCTCAAAAATGTGCTGAAGTACAAGTTAGGTAGAAAGGATCAATAACAATTTATCATGAAAAGGCCAGCCCAGGAGAAGCAAGAGGCTCCAATAAGACAGAAGAAACTCAGCTTGAGGGAAGTACCATCATATCCCCTGTTCCAGTAATCAAACATGTTATTACAAACTCAGATGCTGCAAAATGTTGCAAAACAAATCCCCCCTATTATTCTTTCAAACTAGTTGGAACTTCCTATGATTTAAAAAAGATGTAATCATATCCGCAGAGATCCCAGAGTTCCTTATGAGCATCTTAAAAAGTAGGAATGAATCATTTCCTTGTACAACAGTCAACTTTGCAAAGCTGTGATCTTGGAAATGACAGTTAAACAAGTCGAAGGCAAGCATTCAAAAGAAAATAAAAGCATTTAATCCAAAATATTTTACCAAAAGTTTTTACAGCAATTTGATATAAATGGAGTCTTCTCTTAAAATCTGAATCCACCAATACAAATGCATTGTACCAAAGGGGATTACAAAACTTTCTCCTCGGCCACACAGAGAGGTAGGGAGGGCATTTCTCGTCTGAAAACACCTAAGATGAACTGAAGAGTAACATTCAGGATCTAGCCTGCGACGTCTAAGTGACAATAACACACATATGTTTGGGGATTGAAACTTCACAGGCTGATATATCTTTAACCCATAAGGCCTTTATTAAGACTTCTAATAATTTGTGGGTATGCATCAGAAATATCCAAGATGTCTCTCAGCTGTATTATGTGGTTTTCCCTAACGATGGAAAGACTGATGCTGGGGCAGACTGTGTGGTGTGTGCCCTGCAAGGAGCAGGATTTAGGGATGGGTGTTAACAAAACGTTGTTTCTATTCCTGCTTAGTTGCTCCAGGCTGTAGTTTCTGGGACCTGAGGACAGGTGTGAACTGGTGCATCCTGGCCCCTCTGGCTGTTCAGTGGCTCAGGGAAGGGCAGCCACTGGGAGGAACAAGTGGTGCAGCTACCCCAGGTTCCCTATCTAGATTTGCAGCTTCCCAGGCTGTTGGAGACTTTGACAGGGCTCATTTTGGAGTGAATGAGGCCCTTAGAAGACTGACAGGTCAGTCCAGCCAGGATCCCAGCAAGCCCACAAAGAGCAAGAGACAAAATTGCTCCCTGTTGAGAACCAGCTAGAGGCAGCTGGAAGGAAAGAGCAGGACATGGAGCCCTCTCCTCCCCTCTGCAGAGCCCTACAGCAGCACAGGCACTTCCCAGTGCATGAATTCATTCCTTCATTTGGCACACTTGGCTGGTCTGGAAACGATTACCTGTAAAAGGAGCTCTTTCACCACCGTAGCTGTTCACTGCAGTAGTGTCCTGTGAGGCTGGGCTCTGCTGGTCTCCTGCCAGCCACGCAGAGAAAGGCTCCAGCTGATCCCCGGGGAGCTGGGCTGCCTGCTCCCTGCTTTGCAAACAACAACAAAACAGCCTTCGAGGAAGATGCAGTGAGGGAATGCACTCTCTAGAAAACAAAGCCACATTAACCAGCCTCAACAATGCAGCAGTTTTCTTTCCCAGTGGAAGGGCAGGCTGGTGCCTTCCCTCCCCAGGACAGACTGTCTTTTAGGCTCTTTGGGGACACGTGGAAGGCGCCTTTGCTGTTTTCGCTGTGCTGCCCCAGTGCTAGGCTCCTGTGCTGCTACCAGGAGCTGAAGTCCCCGAAGCCTGTGCTCTTTTTCTCCTTCTTCACAGCTGTGCTGGTTGAGGGCCCATCATCCTCGGCACTGCGCTTCCTAGAGCCAAAATGAAAACAACTCTCAGGGACTATTTACTGTGGGACCAGGGCAGCTGGAAGCCTGTTCTCTCCCAGCAAGCTAGACTGGAGCCAGCCCATCCCTTGTCAATTAGAGCAGCGCAAGCTCCGTGCCAGTACGGGGACTGCAGGGGGTTGGGGACAGGAGCCTTTGGCATGCCCAAAAAGAGGGAGAGTGTGTGAGTCTATGGAGGGGATTTGGGTCAGGCTTTGAACAACTCCCAGGCATATGTTCAAAGCACAGAAAGTTCTCCAGGCCAGAGCTGGAGATTTAACAGCTGTACTTTCTAAGCATGGTCATTACGAAAATGTGAGCCACAAGTTCTCTCCACAGCTTCTCACCTGCACTTGTGGCAGCAAAAGTATTTATGGGAAAACACTATGCAGCCAGCTCATGTGCTGTGGTTTTGTTGTCAGGTATCAGCAGCTGATAGGGAGAATTGAGAACCCTGCACCTGCCAAAGGGCTGCTATGGACCAAACTCCCAGTGTCAAGGCAGGCTGCAGTAACTGAAGATCCTTTCTGTACTACTTGATCCTTTCCACAGAGCCACAAACTCTGCCTGGGTTTCCTCTGTAACTGCAGTGCGAAATGTCAGCAGTTTTAAGCTGAACATAATATTTTAAGGGACAAGCAATATTTTGTAACTGACACATCAAACTGACATACCTGGGCTAACATATTTCTGTTCTCACAGTTATGCAAATGCCTGTAAGTCATGGAGGCACAAACAAGCTGATTAAATAGCTGTTCAGATCTGTGTATGCATAAATACACAGCAGACAGACAACAGCATTTTCACAAATGCTTTTAGAGAACTCTGCTGAAATTCAAGTGGAAAGCATTTATCTTAATTTTTCCAAAACACATGCTAAGCTGCTGCTGGGGCAGGATTCTGTACTCTCCTCAGGAAAGAAAGCAGTGCTGCCAATCGTTACAGGCGTACAAAGGGTGTCTGGGAGAGGGTGCTTTATGACAAGCCTGTCCAACCAGCCAGGTACCCTGGAGGTACCTGCCAGATGCCCTGTGCTCCCACAGCAAGCCTGGGAACCTGCTCCCCTCTCTGGACATTTCAGTTATGCCAGTACAGCTATTTGTGTGGCTGAACAGGGAACCAGATTAGCAGACTGATAGGGGCTTAGGGCAACTACTTTGTGCAAGAGAGAAACTGCTATAAGAGAAACAATTGTGGGACCAGGGCTTTCAGAAATAGGTTCAGAAAAGGAAGAGGACAAAAGATAGCGTAGGAAGTGACACAGTACAGTTCCTCAAGGACCTCTGAGTTCTGGAAGTGTATCTACGGTTCTGAAGTCAGCACATGCTGTTAAAGGCCAGCTTGGCCATATTCAAGTGTTAAAAGAAAAGCTCAGTTACCTTGTAATCCTGAAAGGCAACAGAAGCAGAGGAAATTCTTGACTGTTAGGAATACATGAGGGTGTCTTTGCTGGCACAAACCAAATGTCCGAGCAATAGCACTGGACAGGGTCAGCAGCAAGCAGGAAAGGCAACTAAAGCACTCAACAAAGATGAGATGGGCAGGGAACTCACGCTGCAGCCATGTTAATGTATTTTCCAATCCCCTGCCGGTAGGTTTTAGGAGTCTGGACCTCTTTCCTTGGTGTAACCACCTCAGCTTTAGTTTTGGCTGCATCTTCTTCCTGCTGGAACTTCTCTCTTTCAGCAGCAACCTGTGGGAAGCAAAGAGTGGAATTTGTTGCAAGAGATAATGCCAAATAAGGAGAAAATATCTACGGTTCTTTGAAGCTTTAAAATACTCTAAAGCAGCAATCAGCACTGCTGTGATTACAGGGCAGGCATTAGGAGACAGACCTCAAGGGCCACTACAAACAGGCTGTCTGCAGCCATTATAACAAGACTCCTTTCTTCTTACCTACAGCTACTCATAGCCAGTGTGGGCATTTGAAAGGAAACCATTGGAAGTGTGATGGACTGGGAGCTGTGCCAGACTCAGTTAGAAGAGTAACTCTCCACTGAAAGAGCAATGATGATCCTGGCACATGTGGCAATGCTGAATGGCAGCTGTTTAATCTTAGCTGGCAACCATATGGGCCAGAGGGCTGTCCATGTTCAAAGTAAAGGCATTGTTACAAAGTTCTCCACAGAAGAGCTTTGGCCTTTCAAAAAACCCAACCAACCAACCAACCAACCAATCATCCTCACCTGTGCATCTGCCTCTTCATACGGATCAACAAAAACAGTTGTTGTCTCAATTCGTATTTCCTCCTGGGAGCAGAAGAGAAAAGCAATAATTCCATCTGCTGATTAAGCTGTGCCATCTCCCCCAAGTTTGGTTTTGAGAAGTGTCAGCAGGGTGACCAGCACTGCCATGGGAGGCCACAGCCCCTGGTGCTTTACACGTACCTTGGGACGGTCTGTTTTTGGGTCACTTTCCACATTCTCCATAGCAGTCAGAGTCTCAAAGCCACCAACCACCCTAAAAGAGGAAGAACACGATATCCAGCTGTCAAAATACACTCAAAATATTCCTGCACCCTTAGATCTAATACAGCTAATTTATGCCCATTACCCTAGCAGATTTTTAAACCATCATGTTTGGGGGAAGGGGAATCAGCAACTGTATTTGGAAGACCTAAGATAATGACATTCAGTGTGGAAGCTAAGAATTTTTTCTCAAATCTGGGATTTGAATTTAAAATTAAACAGAACATGGAAAAGTCAAACACTCAAAGGCAAAGCAAAACTATTTGTCCAAACCTCAGTAGCCACACAAGCCATCCAGATGAAGAACAAGTCTCTTTTCATTCTTTTAAAAAAATTTGTGTATCAGACTGAAAAGTGTATCAGGAAGAAAGGGAATGGTAACTACAGCACTAAAGGTAAGCAGTGACAGAGCTGTCAGTACTAACACCAGTAACACAAAAAGGAGAAGATTGCTCCAGAAGCATACCACAACCATGAGCTGGGAAGGCAGCAGAGCATCAAGCCACAGCCACAGGGTAATGCTGGAACACTTTTCACTGCAGTTTTTACTTAGGAGGATGTTATATCCTTGTCCTCTCACTCTACAAGTGAACATATCCAAATACTTGCTAGAAAATGTTCAAGGCTTTCTGGACTGTTGCATGTTCATTTTCAAAAAAGTGTGGGACAATGGGAAAGTTCCAAAAAAGCATATTTAGAAAGGATAAATGGTGTAACCCAGATAATTATAATCCTGTCATCCTGTCATCTATCCCAGCAAAATAATGGAATAGTACACACAGGACATGATTAAGAAAGAAAGGAAATAAGTAATGGCAATCAACAAGGTTTTGTGGAAAACAGAGTCTGTCAAACAACCTTCTATCTTTGAGACAACAGATGTGGTTAAACGGGATAACAGTGTCCATGGAACAGACTTCTGGAAGGCGGCTGATATTTTGATTGAGGAACCAGAACGCTATGAAGTGAACACAGCACACATTAAATAAAAAATTGGCTGACAGGTGTCAAAATCTAATTTTAAACAGGAACCACTGAGTCAGTATGTTTCCAGAGGGGTCCTGCTGGGATCAGATCTTGGTCCCAGGGTATTTAACACTTTTATCCACATCATCATCCCCAATTAAATTTGAAAACAGCTATTCTTGGAAGAGCAGTAAATAAAGAGGAAGACAGGCTGTTGATGCCGAGTGATTCAGATCCCTTAGCAAAGCAGGCTGTAGCTGGACAACATCTGTTTCAATAGAGCCAAGCCACATGGCCAGGAACCAAAAACACAGCCCATACTAACAGCCGTGGGACAATGAGAAGCAGCCGTAATTCCCAAATATGCTGCTTCCGCAGCCAGAGGAGTTTGGGGCCGGGAACTCAGGAGCAAAGGCAGGAGCAGAACATGAAGGAGCCCAGGGACTGGGCAATCCCACAGCCAGCAATTTTCCAGCCTTCACAGGGGGACAAGTGTTTTGAAGCCTGATTGCTGGGATTACTAGGACTCCAGCACCAGCAAGGGCAGGCTGTCCCAGGGTGGGCAGATGGAATGGAGAAAAACAGAATTCAATCAAACTGGTAGGAAAAACCCCAAACTGGTGGAATACGTAGTGTTTTATCACCTAACTCTGCTTTCATATCAAAGAAATAAGCAATACCTCAACCAAAACACATATTACACGGTCATCTTAATACACTTCTGCCAGGATATCTCACTCTTACAGGTGTTTCACAGCCCTGTGCACTCCCAACAGGGCAGCCTGCCTGACCAGCACCAGGAGAGGCCACTGGCTCTCACCTGCCATGGTTTCAGCAGATCCAATGGAGAAATACACCTTCTACACCACTCCTCACTGCCCCCACTGCCACCCCATGGGCTGGGACAGGCATTAAACACAACCAAAAAGACAGACCCCATCACAGGGAATGAATCAAGGCAGGTCAGAGCGGGTGTTCTCAGCACCTGCCCCACCACAGCTCACATTTCAGTGCTTCTCCAAACTTCTCCCATTTACTCCCCAAGGGCCTTCTGATAGTCTGTAATCAGGCTGTGACTTTGAGGAGCAATTAAAAACCATGCATGCAGGCTAGAACAGCCTCAGTCATCTGTGCCTGGAGGAAGCACACTGGGGGAGGCTGCACAGGGCTTGAAGACCCTGCATGAACTCTGGAAAGTTCATAACAAAAACTCAATTTTAAAATGCCCCTCCAGGCCAATATCAGACTCACTTATAATACTGATGATTAACACCCAGCCCGAGATATATTCACTGTATTTTAACTGCCCCAAAGGAAACTTCTGATTTAATATTGGAGGATTTTCTAGCCAACAGCTCCACTCATTATCTTCTCGTATGTTTTCATTTAATTAGATTCTGATAATTTGAAATGGCCAGATCAGCTACACACTGGCAATCTCAACTGAGTAATCCCTTAGCCCATAGCTAGACCTCCCACAATATTAGCCCTAATGCATTTTGGTGATGCTCCCAGATCTTCAGTGGTTATGCTAATTAAACTTTATTGGGAATATTTTGTCACTTGTACATTTTAAAATGCTGTGATAGACATGGTATTCACAGGTCATCAGTAAATGACCTAAATAGTCTATTTTGACATCATTGTAAAGGGCTAAGGGGGAAAAAGACAAAGTTGTTATGCCTGCAGAGCATGTAATTCTCTTTTCTTCTTCACTTCTTGCCTCTCAAAGGGAAAATTGCTTTCTTTTACACCCCTGCATTTTGCACAGAGAGTATCTCTATGCATATTACAGTGTCAGCACAGTCAGCTCTCAATATAGGTTTATGTCTTTAGATACTGCCATATTACCAATTAAAAAAACACTGATTTGAATACAAACCACCAGGTCAGAGCAGAGAGCTCTTACCACAGGGACCGGAAATAATCCATTAGACACTTTTGCTCAGGGAGCACTTGACAGCTTTGTCCGGGTGAGGCCCAGCTGAGGCTGGTGTTTCATCACTAAAAATTAACATCCAAAAAGGGCAAGATCTGATTCCAAACATCATCCATCCAGTGAAAACTGAACTACACACTAACCAGGGCAGTCAGAGTTGACGCAAAATAATTGAATATTCCAGCTTAAGGTCTCAAACTGTAAAGGCTTTTGCAAGATTTCTTCTGATCTGAGCAGAGACAGCATACGTGTAGGCTCTTGAAACATTACATGTTGTTATTGTCAAATGTCATAACGTTACATTGCAGCACTAAAATCAGTTTGATGAGACATAACGTGTCAAAGCCCATGCACTGGCATCCCTACAGCACCTGCTCCTCACAGATCGAGGAAACTAACACACCAGAGAAGTTCTTGGGATTCTTTGCCTGTCCCACAACACATATTCTGGGTGTAAGAAGAAAAGTTCATGAACATCTTGCCAAGAAAAAAGCCCAAACAAGTTGTATGTAGCAAAGACCACCAGTCCAGTACATAAAAGCATTTCAAAAAACCCTCTAAAGAGAGAGCCACTGCTTAATATTATTCACATATTCAAGGAAATCTGTGTATCATTTTCTGCAAAACAAAATGCAGACTCTGGAAGTTCAGACTAATATCCCTTTATACTCTTCACATATGTTAAACGTGTGACACAGGCAGTGACAGTTCACACCGTGTTGGCCTGTCTCATGCAATGTCACTTGTGCCAAGTTGGCAGCCAGCAGCGAAGGGAAGGGAGAAGGGCAGAAACCAGTTTAACCTTTTCCACTGCTTCTGGCTCTACTCCTCTTATAAGGTGCCACACATGCTTTGTCCTAAATTGACTAAGTGAGGTTTAAACAGATGTTCAGATGACATCATACAGTGAAAAGGATGACACCTTCAAGACACCATTTACATGAGAACAACCAGTGAAGCTGAGGGTTTGCTGTGTGCTTCCAGTAGATGTTGAACAGAGAAATGATGATCTCAACTATATATTTAGCTCAGCATCCCCGAGACAGCTTGTATTTTTAGAGGAGCTTGATAAATGTTGCATTACATTTAAGCATGAACTACAAGGTAGGTACATGTAGGGGTTTTTTTTCTGTTAGCACAGGAATTAAAACATAAATGTGCCCTTACTCGTGCAATTCTCTTTTCTCGAAAACCAGGTAAGTTAGCACTGGAAATATTTGCATTTCACATTTAGGTATGTTATTAAAATCTTACTTCCTGTTAAGGCTCTTTTATGTACATAGTAACCTTGCTTCATAGCCACTGTCAGTGTCTTTGCATGATGTGTAAGCGAAATATCTGGAGCAGGCTCTATCCATTTGCAATAAGCCAAAGAATGTCTCACTGTGTATTACTTAGTGCTGCTCCCAAAGAAAACTGAATCTCCCTCACAATTTCACAGACACTCACATGTGGATCTGTTTCTCATACTTTTGTTTGAAAGAATTATAAGAACTAAGCCTTATGCAATGCTGGGCATGGCAGCAGTCCAAGACGATAAAGCTTCCTGGTCAGAAGATGATACAAGAACAATGTCTGGACTTTTTGAAAAACAGCTTTAAACTAGAAACAGAAACCAGAAAGAAACACTGCTGTTTTGTAAACACATTGTGCCCTCAAGGTTATTTTTATAAAAAGGAGAACATACATTTATATACACACACAGAGAGAAGAACACATACGTGCACAAACACGTACACTCAGGACACAATGTTTTCTATGCATACACCAAATCTGCAATGGAAAGAGTAATTCCAAAGTGCAACAAGGATGCAGCCAAAACATCTCCATCTCTCATAAGGGCTTAATCTAGCAGGCGAGACACAGTAATAAAGGGTGCTGAAAAAATCAAACAACTTGGAAAAAAGCTTTTTGAATCCAGATCAACAGATGAACCTGGCACGCAAGGACTTCCCTGCTTTGGCACAGGTCCCTCTTCAGAGATCATACAACTGTTTTGGAAACAACAGCAGCCCTCATGCCGCTCTGACAGCTCAGTCCTCGTGTGCTGCAGGACACCACAGCCACAGCTTCCACAGGGAGGCCTGGCTTATTTTCCCACCTTGTTCCTCACTCCTATCCTGGTGTCTGGGGAGCAGACTGCAGTGCAAAATTAGGTCAGGCTCCCTACACAAAAACAGCTCTTCTGCTGCCACGCAATTTCTCCATTCTTCAGATGTACTAAAGCAGAAGAGCAACAAGAACACGAGTTTACTAGCTCAGAAGCCATCGGGATTCACTGATTCAAATCATACAGGCAATGTTGCAATTGGAAATAGACACTGTGCTATTTAACCATACCTGGGTAGTCGAGTAACACCTGGTAGTTGTTTTATGCAGCTTATTACTTTAGAGGACAAGAGTTACTTTCATTTTGCCATTCTACAGAATTGCAGTAAAAACCATTAAACAGGTTAAGGAATACTTAATACAGAATGATAGTGATCCAAGGGAAGAACTCACATCCACAAAAGCATCTGGCAAGGGGAGGAGGGAAGACAAGAGAAGACAAAGCTAAGTGCATGCCAGCTACTGGCTAATGTGTCTGATTCGACTAAGTCTGAGGTTTCCCAAAGCACCTAGTTCATTATTTCTGGGAACAACAGAATTGAAGAATGAGCAGCAGAAACTTCGAGAGACAGTAAAAGTTATCCATGTTAAGCAGACATGTGCAGCCACATACAAAGGAGAAAACTGTCCTTGACATAGTCATCTCCTGTCTCAGTTGTCACTTCCTTTTCTCAGCTCTTCATAAACATGAGCAGTGCTCTAATACAAACACACAGAACTGCTGCACAGATCATTTCCAGCTTTACCACTCTGACTGCAACACTGTTCTCTCAGCTCCCTTCACTGCCCTTCGCTTTACATACCTGCAACCTGCCCTCATTTTCAAGGCCACCATGCTCTGCTTGCCCTAAATCTCACCCAAAATTCAAAGAGCATTTCTCTCCTATTGATCATCTATTATTTTAAATATGCACTTTTTAATGTGTCCCTTTAGCTTTGGATCAGCCTTCCAAAACACATCCAAAAAGAATTTCATTTTTTCCTGGAACTTTCTTTTTTCAAAGAAAATGCAAACAGTTGGTGGAAGGTAGGCTGAAATGGGTCACTGTCACAGCTTCCCTGTATCAATATGTAGTCTCTTTTTTACTTACACAGCTCTCAGGGATAGAGATTATGCTTCTATTTCTGCTTATGAAGGGCAAATGTACCTAGAACGTTCCTGGTTCACAGGACCTGTGAACCACTGGAATAACAGAAAACATAGTAACAACATGGATGGGCTGTGCTTGTATCTAAATTTCATAAAGTACACCAGACAGGAATCTCAGCCTATCTGCTGTTTTGGCTGTAACGCTCCTGTATCTTATGCAGCCCACAGAACAACTGAACCCCCAGTTGTCGCACAGGTAAGAGGAAGCCCCCACATGGGGCCCAGGGCAGCAGCAGGCAAGACCTTCCCCATGCTGCAGTTCCCTCCCTGCAACTGCTTTTCATCCACTCTGTGCAGAGCAAATGCATGTTGGTTGGTTTACATTATTTGAGTTTCTAAATTAAACCTCTTATCAGCAAGCTAGAAGCCCACAAAAGCCACTGGTTAGTTTTCATGTTAATTACATCATTCTCCAAGTCAGGAGAAATAGTAATTACTAGAAATGGTAATTACTAATTTAATCTAGACAGCTCTGTTGGAGCAGGAAATCTGCGCAGCCTGCAACACACCTCCAAGGGAAGGCATTCTTCTCTCAATCTCTGTTTTTGTTCCCCATCCATGCCAGGTGGGCAGCACAATCATGACATGAAGCCTTCCCTGTCCTCTAGCCACAGCCAGACACATGCCACCTCTTCACTGTCCCACTGCCCACACCTGGTGTGTTTGCCAAACATACTTAACAGCCAAACATCCAACACTAATAGCTGCTCCTATGCAAGAATGTTGTTTCAAACCGGTGGGGACATGAATAAGGCGCAGCTCCAGAGAAGGAACTTCTCCATGTTCCATCCCATACAGGACCTAAAAATCAAAGAATGGAGTAGGGAATGGTTGCTCTTTCGTTCTTTTTTGCTCTCCAAAGTATAGAAGGCCTGCTGAAAAGTTCTATACAAATTACAAACAGGTCAAATTGTGCTCTCCAAGATACTTCTGTGACACTAACATGAAACAGAGCTGCACAAGAATAGTTGAGGGTATAGTTCAGATCAGAGTATTTAGGTTTTTATATTAACTGAAATAAGTAACCTCAAATCTATATGAAAGTCACAACAGACCAGTAAACATCCAATTAAGACAATCCAATTTAACACTCATGGAAACAAAGAATCCTGATTTCATGGGTTCATTCTGTTCTTAAGCCTAGCTATTACTCCTAGATATGCTTCCCAGATATTATTGTGCTATACAGTCTAAGATCAGATACAGTCACCAAATCCCGGAATCACCCAGGATCTAAAACAGCAATGTGGAGTTTCACTAGAGGTACAATCTCTGGCATCTTCTGGCTTTTAAAAACAAACACAGTGAAAACAGTTGAAGGATTTTCATGACAGAATAGAGATCTGAAGAGTTACACATATCAGCCTTTTAGTATTAGATTTGTAGGTAAATTCAAATATTACATTTTAGTATAGAGTGACTGGAATACATCTCCCCCAGCACCCCAACATTTTCTTTTTTTATATTCTTTGAATTAATCTTCATTTACAGGCAAGAGAGACCAGAGTAAAATTCACCTACTCTCTGTCTATATGAAGATGTCACTCAATTTTCACACAGGGAGCCAAATGTGAGTCTAAACCAACATTTTTTATGAAGTTTTTCTGCTGTATTTCAGCTAAAAATATTAGCAGTGCTGAGAAAGCAGAATCACTTCTTCACTCTGGCACCTAAGCTCATATTTCTGTAGTAACAAAGACAATTAAAAAATTAAGACAGTCTTTGCTAAAACTGCATAATTCTCTGCTATATACTTAACCAGATTTACTGGGACAGAAGTAGTTCCTCTCTAAAGAGCAATACACAGTGTGAAACATCATCTGAGCTATTTTGCTCCTAAGGTATTTGAGATATCAGGCACAGTGTGAAGGCTTTTGGGACCACAATCCCTGCACCACAGTAAGCTCAGCTACTCCCCAGATTCTTTCCAGGTGAATTATGGTGAAACTGGAGCACACTGGGGAAACACAGCAAAGACTCTGGAGGATATACAGGATGCTCACAAAAGCCATGCTGGATCCAGAACTGAAGAACAGGCACATTTTCAGCTGAGCTGTCCTAACCCAAATACTATTTGATGAGGTGGCAAGCTCAGGTTAACAGCATTACTGTATGGGATTTGAAGGGATTTTTGCAAGGTGGACTCAAATTGTAGCTTAAGTGAAATAGTCTTAAGATGTGGGCGAGGTAATTCCTCCAAGATATACTGGCTCTCAGCTTTTAGTATTAGAATTTGCTGTATTTATCCGCTTTCACCAAATGACAAGGGAACTTTGAAATTTTCTAGGACAGACCTGAGAAAGAAAAAAGAACTACATTTCCAAGGGTGCAATTATTGGAGAATCAGTATTGGAACTAACAGCACCAAAATAAAGTGCCATTAAAATGCCGCAGTTTCTGTCTCAAGAACTCTCAGGCAGAGAAGATGGATTAAATATATCACTTTCACTGTACAGCACAATTGCATGACATCCAATCAAAGTAAACCGCACATGGTTTTATTTTCAATTGCTGACTGCCAAATAGATGAAAGTATGAAAAGAATAAAAACCCAAATCTTCATTCTACAAAGACTGTAAGATTCTTGGGAACTACCAATTAAGCAGGCCAGTAACAATCCCCTTCCTGCCATGCACCTAGGGATGTTTTTGGAACAGCTATGCTTGACTTGGTAAATACCATGTACCTGCAGCAGAGGAAGCAAAGAACAAACTGTAACAGAGATTTTGTAATGTCTTCTGCAATAAATACCTTAATCTTTATCATGTGAGGACTTTACTGGAAAAGATTTTTGGAAGAGGCTTTATAAGGAATGAAGTTCTCTTGGTGTCTAGGCATTTATATATAGGTACATAGACATACATGTACACACACACAAACAAACACACAGATTTTATTCCGAGGAATAAAAGAAGAGAATAAAAGAGAATAAAAGGGGCCAAAAGACCTAGTCTATGCAGAAGATCTATGTTCTGTGCCATGAAGAGCAGTCCTGTCATGACTAATTTCCCAGCTGATGGCTCATAAGAGGATGAAAGCAGTACTGAAGAGGTACTCTCTTGTGTCCCAGCAATTAGCACGCACAAATATTAACATGGTTTGTTACAGGACGATGATTACTTTGTTCAAGACTCCCAGGAGGGCCACCCACAGAAGAGAAGTAAGGTAACTTACAGTGATGGGAGAAGAAAAAGGCAGAATCTGATGCCTCGCCTCAATGCAGTGTTTCCCACCTACTCCTGACCAGGAGAACTGGATTGTGAGCCAGGATTTTGCTCCAGTTCAATTACAAGAGTCACTACATTCTTCTCTTTAGGATTCAGACACACAGAAGAGCACGTCTGCTATACTGCTGCTTAAAATATCCTTCACTTACCTTCCAAAAACTGTATGCTTCTTGTCCAGATACGCACAAGAGCGGAATGTGATGAAGCTAGAAAGAACAAAGACATAACAGTTACCATATTGTCCCACTGACCCTCAACAACAGCCAGGAATGCTTAAAACCAGAAAGTGTATACAAAAGTTCTTGGAGAGAAGACAAGCACCTCTCCCTCTCTGGCTTCTCTCTGGGAGGCCTGCTGACCAAACATCCTTTAACTCTTCTGTTTTGAAGGCTTTATCCTGGATTTCTGGAGTTTTGACTTTTCATTTTTTCACCTTACTAACGTCTCTAAACAGCACTCCAAGCCTGGGGCCTTGCACCAAGTCTGAAATTAATCTGACCATCTGCCTCCTTGGCCACACAGGCTCTGGGAAGCTCATGCAGGGCAGGGCGATGTGCATCCTGCTTGAGAAGAACATTTCTTGTGCACGATGGGGAGCTTGTGTCCAGCAAATACAGTTACATGACACAAGGCTCTGCCAGTGTAAACTTTTATTTTTTGGATATTTACTTTTTGCATTTCTCTTCCCTTGAATTGGCCTGTCAGCAATACTTTTGTCCTCTGAACAGAGCAAACCTGTGCTTTGGATACAAGCATCCCAGAAGAAAACTTCAAAGTGTTAAAAGTAACGAAAACCTGCAAAGCTTGGAGTTTTGAATTTTAATTAACTGGACTTTTAATTTTTGGGGCTGTATTTTTAAACTTAAACACGGGAACTAAAATACAAATCCAAAGCAACCTTTACCACTAAAACTTTTCTCTAAAGCTTAATGCTTCTTTGGAAGACTTGGACTACAAATGTATGAGACAGAGGTTTCCACACTGGTCTGCAGACCATGATGGGCCTTCTTGGCTGGACATGCAGTGCTGGCTCTCCTCCCTGTCTCCATCTGTTACACTACATAAGTGACAGCTAAAAATATATATAAGCATTCCAAAAGCACTTTTCCATATAAGCAACTGCCTCAGGAAGTTATATGATTGCAAATAGGAGGGACTGTAACGTGCCAGACAATCCACTAAGATGTAGCTTGCCCCAGGAAAGTGCTGAGATGCTGTGCAGAATGCAAACTCCTACATGGGGCAAACATTTTATTTTAGCCTTGGCATGGTTCTTTGCACCACTTTATTCCTTGATACTTAAAATCCTCATGTGGTCAGTTATGTAGCACTGAAATACAAAAATCTGAGCAGTAGAAAATATACAGAGGAAGCTTCTCACTTGTCACTGCAGTCTAAATAAAATTAAGGACAACAGAAATAACATAACTCAGGATGATCCCAGAGGAGAAGTCCTGAGCATCATTCAAGCATCACCTTGCAGAGAGGACTCAGCTGACTCTGCCCTGCAGTGCCTGTCACCTATGGGGAGAGCTGTTCATGCAGTTCCTAAGGCCACAGCAGTTGCCAGAAGTGTCTAAGAGCTGCCTAGGAAGCTTTATAAACAGGGGCAGCTGGAGTCTCTTTAAGGACTTATATGTAAAAGAATTTCATTTGCAAATTTTAGGAGAACAGACAATCACATTTACAGCAGCAGATGATGTGACTCAGTATGGTACATCACTCATGGTCTCTGTAACTTCTCTTTGTAGAATCACCTTTCTTAAAAAAAAGAAAAAAAAAGAAAAGAAGAAAGAAGCCTCTACTCCCCCCTGATTTAGCACCCAAGTGCTGGCAATTACATTCAAATCCAAAATAAGTTGTACAGCAACTCGATCCTGCGACCTGCCCAGCACGTGCTTAGCCTTAACTATGCGAGTAAGCCTATTAAAGGCCCTGAGACAAGCACTTGTGTTCAATGAGAGCCAACCACACTGCTGCAGAGTTTTTTTACAACTTTTTTATATTGCAGAATTTAGACAGTAACCAATAAATTGTTGGCTCAAAGTGACACAGAACATTTTCAAAGGGCTGCAAGCAAACACCCGTATTAATGTTGCACATATATGAGCCTATTACAACTTCAGTACCTTTATATTTCCTTGGTGGTTCTTCCTGCTTTTTTTATGCATTTTTTTCATCATTTTAGTCCTAATTTTGCTTTAGTGCATTGAAAACCAAGTCATTCTCAATCTCAGATTTTGCACTCTGCCACGTCTGGGGCTACACATTTCAACAGAGCAGAACTGTTCTAATTTATTTTAAATCAGGAGACAAAACAACTAATATTTCCATAGGGTGTATATTTCATTTCATGAAGCCCTTTCAAAGAGTTCAATACAAGGCTAAATTTAAACAGAGTGAAGAGGTGTGAGTAATGATCTTACAGGGGTAACACTGGGGGAACAGTGCCAAAAACAAACAAAAACTTCAAATCATAAACTCAGAAAAGACAAATTAATGATGATATAATAAACCTATGGGTCTTCTTGCCATGCCTCCCTTTGACTGGGTAAGAGCAGCTGTAGTGCTGATTGCAATAAGCAGCACTCGACAGAATATTTCACTTGACTGAACTTTAAAGAGTAGCTCATAAAATGTCATTTGTTTTCTTAACAGAGTAAGACACACTGTCTAGAGGGAAACAATAAAACACAAAAACCAAGTGAGTACTTACAACTGCGACTTGTTTGTGTTGGGTCCCGAATTGGCCATACTAAGAATACCACGTCCCGTGTGGGACAAATTGGGCTTGAATTCATCTTTGAAAGGTTTTCCCCAGTAAGATTCTCCTCCTTAAAAGAGAAAAGATGATGGAAGAAATGTTTGTTTTCATTAGTTTCCCACTGCATTTTATAGCAGTCACTAACATTAAATTCAAGGTTTCCAGCACTTCCAATCACCATGTGTGTAATGCATTCTTACCTCATCCCTATCACCAGGCCAGGATTTTAGCACAACCTTGAAATCTGATGTTTGCAACTGGCCACACAATTCTGTGCCCTCACACTATCAGCTGCAACAGACCACACTGCTTATCAACAGCTTTATGTACTGTGTGCTGAAGAACTGTCAAGGATTTAATTTTTTACTGCTGGTCCACCCTAATTTTTCTCTCTTGAGACATTAAATCTTTAAAAGTGGCTTCCTGACAAAACACAAAGAACTTCTTGTTTAATTGCTCTCTGGATATAGCATTGCTTCTGGAAATAAAATACCAGGGAGATGAAATACATTTGTAGAAACAATTAAGAATAGGAGCTATAAGTTCAAATCCTGAATTCCTGGATAAACAATGAAGAATGCCAATATATGGTCCTCCAAAACAAGAGGCAAATATTAGATATTTGGACTAGATACCTGGATGATGTGAACACTTAAATGCAACAAAGGCAAAAGGATGATAAAACTGCACAAACCCCAGGCCCAAAACTGATTTCCCTTGTGTGACTGTGGACAGCAAGAGGGTCTGGGAGAGCTCTCCTCCTGGCTGTCAGTTTTACATTATTTATGACAGATCTGACATTTTCATTTGCACTTTCCTCCAGGATCATTCTTAATAAGAAAAACGAAGGCTGAGATGAGTCATAGTTTTACAGTCAAATCCACGATCTTGTTTGACAAACCATGAAAAGACATTTCACCTTAGGACAGTATTAAAAATAAAACAAACAAAACTATACAAACAGGCAGCAAGACTGGTCCATCTGCAGACCTGGCTCAAGAATCCTCTAGAGTAACTGTATCACTGGCAAAGCAGGAGGTCAGTAAAGGATCTGTGGTGCTCAGTGGCTATTTGCACATGTAATACAGAGAAGCATTTTGATGACATGGCTGCAGAGGCAAACAGCAAATAAAACCTGGGAACGAAACACACTCCTACTGAAAACCTTATGCAAAAAATCACAACAGTGCATCAAATGAGAAAAGTTACAGATGATACCATGGAAACAAAGCGTCACATATGGACAGCTGCAAGTGGAACTGTGCAAGTGAGAAACTTTGGAAAAAAACTGACCCACTTAAAACCCAATTAATTATGTTCAAAAGGCCTATTAATAGAGTTGAGTGTTGCCTGCTCTGCAATTTGACAAGAGGTGGCAAAAGGGGACAAACCTTGTAGGGATTTTCTCTAACCAGGAGTAGAGGAGTGATTACTTCAGCAATCTTTGGCTATTGAATATTTTAAGATCACCTAATTTACATCAGCTTGATCCCATATGCCAATCTTTTCCAGTAGTGGGTGACAGGGATATGGTACAGTTACAGCCAGCTCTACTGTCTTCAAGGTGGATCCAAACCCCACCTATTCTAACCAAATCCAAAGAGTTCAACCTACTAGAAAACGTCTTACCAGAAGCCAGTAATTTTCTTTGCTAATGAACCTCCCTGCATGTTCCTATTTGCTAAGAGAGTTTACTTGGGCAGCGCCTCTGTTCCTTGCCTTGTTCAGAAAAACAAAGTTCTTGACGGTTAGTAAATAAACAAGTTACACTCAGAATACAGTGAGGCTCCAGGCCAATGGGTGCTGCCCAAAATCAGAAACACACCCGTGAGCCTGCAGACCCACAGCCCATCAGCAGCATAATGCTCCTTGCAACTACTTCTTCCCTCTTTGCCTTTCACCTTGTGCTGGTTTGGGCACACACCTCTTTCACTGTTCCACTGCACCTGAGTCACAAACTTCACTGGGACTTCTCTTAAAGAAATACATAATTTTGCTTCAAAGGATCTCTTGAAGAAAATCCCAATTATCTGTAAAGCAGTTGTAATTGCTGTAAGCCCTAACCCAGGGGAGTTTGTGCTGTCTGAAGTTTACAGAGGGTAGGGAACACGAGCGCTGCCTGTTGAGATGGTACACAGCGGCAAGTGGCCAAACCTGTGAGTCTGCTACACCCCTCATATGCTTCCATCTGATGCTGGAATTACAGTGTTGTCAAGCTGATGAAAGAGAGTGGAATCAAGCCTGAAGCCTTCACTGGTCAGAAAAATAATTCAAAAGGAAAGAGAAAAATTGTGAATGACAGGGAGACTCTCTCTTTCTGGCACAACAAGCAACCAGACCCAAGAGCTTGCAGACAGGAGCAATGAGCCATGATCTTTGGGTTTTGGAATATTTATTTTTGTATGATTTCATTTCAGCTCATGCACTGCAGGTCAGAATTAATCTCATATGTATGAAGGCTAACCTTGGTTCATTCCGGTTCTCTGGAAATAAGTGCTAATATTTTAGCAGATAGTTACAGCATAAGACGCAGCCCCTGCTTCCCTCTCTGTCTGCCATACAGCTGTTTCCAAGGCTAATTCTGTCTGCCCAGGAGCTGCAGCAAGAACAGGGAATGGCCTGTGCAGTATTTGCCTAAAAGGCCAGACATCCTATAAAGGACATAGCTGAAGTGCCTGCAGAGGCCAAGCAGCACAGACTGGCAAGGGGTGGTGGAGACGCTGCAGAGGCACTCAGACAGCAGTGCAGGCACAGCTTTGGGTTTGTTGTTGTTGGGTTAGGTTTTTGAATAATTTAAAGGGAATACTCTTTTTTTTTTAAATAAAGGAAAACTCCAATGTATTCTCCTTAAATTAAAACCAGCCTGAATGTGCTTTTTGTCAAACGCCTGCTAACCTCTGGAATTGTTCCAGGCTTCATGTATCTGCTTGAAGCAGGACTAGACAGAGCAAGCCAGAGGATGGCAACTTACACGTACATATTTTTTTAATTACTGAAACCCAGCATCACTTTCTCTATGAAGACTAAGTACAGATCCCTCATCAGTCAAGTGCCATAGCAGTACAATGCCTAATGCTCAGCCAGGGAGAATGGAACAGGGATTTTACTCTCTACATTAGAGCTCAGTGTAAACTTGGGAAAATCATTCACAGGCTCCAAACCTACTACTAATAATTTTGAGGTGTTTCAATATGTAGCAGATTTTACTGTGTTTATTCTCAACACAGTTGGGAGGTGTGGCTATGCCATCTTCTTCATTCTCCGAAACCAGAATGGATGCAGAGGAGGTGGGAGTGCTGTAGTGTCTGGCTCTAGCCCTCTCATGTTACGCTCCCAGTATAGGCCATAAAGAGAGGAGGCTCCTCCTTATGTTCCCCAAATCTTCCTCAGAGCACACAAGGATCACTGCTGACTATATATGGAGTCACGATGATGCAACCCCCTCACTCCAGCACTGATGTATCAGCCTACAAGCAAAGCCCACAGAACACAAGAACTGACTCTGGATGTTGGATTCACAGCAGGCAGCACTGCCTGTCACTTCACCTTCTCAGCTTACTTCCTGATACAATTATCTTCTGTACAAGTGGAGCTGTGTGCCTACTGGACTTGCAAATGTTTCTGAGATCCTATTACAAAAAGTGCTGGAAAAAAATTATGTGGGCTTCTGTGGTAAAAATCAGAGGAGTTCACAGGGCAGCAGTCATGGCCCCAAGCAGGTATTGCCACTGGCTGGACTGGTGCTGGGAATGCGAAATGGAGCAGTACTTATATCCCTGCTCATGGGGAGCTCCTGTTTGCACAAAGCTGGAAATGTACCTGGGATTTGCCACAGAAACACTGGCCTTCAACAGCATCTAATCTGTACAACATCAAAGCCGTCAGGAGCCAGAAGGAGTTTTTGTACCATTCTGTAAAATGAAAATCACATGCCTACTCAGATACACAAGACTCAAAGCTGAAGGAAGCTGGGAGACAATTCCACACATTTTTCATTTTAAAAAAACTATCTTAAGTTAAAGTGGTGTTTAACTAATTCTCACACAGAGACGAAACAAAACAGACCACCCAGCTCTTAAAAAAATTAGTAATTATTTCCATGGCTATCCAGAGCAGCAAGATATATTTAGCTTGTACTGCAGCATGGTTACTTATTCAGTCTTGTATCTGCATCTTGTGCTGATAGTGAACAGGTGAATAGATCTAAACTGACATCTGAAGCAATCACACATTAGCAACTATACAGTGAAGAGCTGCATTTTCAGATTGTCTTTTGAACAAAACCAGATTACTCTTCGGTAGTCTTTGTTCCTACTAAAGGCATTTTTAAAGTTTTTTTTTTTATAAAATCATAGAATTTGTACAGCTTTCTTGCAAAGAGCTGAGATACACCTAAGGCTTCAGAAATGTAGCATTCCAAGCACCAAGTGTGGGCTGGGAATCATCATTCATGACAGTTGTGATTTTAAATAAATCCTTCCTTTTTCTGGCATAAAAATTGCTAAGCAGTGGTAAGGAAGTGGGAGGGCTCTGATTCACAAAAATGATGGCTTACTTTCTGTAATTTTCTTCTTGTCATTTGGAACAACGAGGTACATAATAACATCTGACACTTCTGTGGAGCTTTCCAAGTGAGACTCTGGAATCATTTTGCAAATATGAAAGCCTTAGCTCAGGCAGTAAGTGCTTCTCTCCTCTCAGATAAGAGGACATGGGACTCTTAAACCCACATACCTAGGCCTGGATTTGCAGAGAGGCTGCAATCTAAACGGAGTATATTGCTAGATAAAAAGGTCCTGCTCTTGCCCTTTTGCTGGGCTTCAATCATGCAAGAAAAGGGGGTATAAAACTGGTATAGTTTAGGAACTTGCCTTGTTAGAAAATCACATTGCATTGATTTTGCCCACAGTCCTTTGCTATCGACATTTTAGAAGAGCTGCCAACCAAAATGCAATTCCCATCTATGGTGGTATTCTGTCTTGGACTTTCACAGCTATTATATGCCTTCTTTGTGCCCTCTTGCATTCACACATGGACAGAGGCACACACAAGCTGATTCATGAGAACTTTCCAACAGGTTGCAAGTAAAAGTAGTTGAAAAATGCCTGTGCTACTCTGAAATGTAATGCTTTGCATATAGTTTTGCCTTTTTCATACAAAAGGGTTAGGATATCAAACCTATTTTTCCTACATGCAAATTTTCTTCTATTATTTGGAACACTGAGAATACAGAGCAGCTGCTCCACTTGCACAACCACGAGTCAGAATTACTCACAATGTTCAACCACTTAGTTGTTATGAACAGCAGGAAAAGAGATACATCACAAATCTAAAATTCATTTTCAGATAATTAATCATTACAAAGAATGACCATGACTCAACTTATTGCTCTGAATACTGCCTCCATGGTGGTTATTTTGTTAGAAAAGAAATACGCTGCTGCAGGACAATACAATTTCTCCCAGTAGACTCATGAAACATTCAGTTGAAGGCTGTACAACACGAGTCTGGACCTCCAAACCAGTGTCAGCCTTGCAGGACTGTATATCTGACTGCTCTGGCACTGCAGGTCTCAGAGCTGTGCTAAGGTAAAACTCTTTTCCCAGTGTGGTATCTCAACTCCTACATGCCATAATGCTAATTTCCACCCTCCTCTATCCCAAGATGAACCACTGAGTACCAGGAATCAATTGTCCTTTATGTGTCTGCTGGGTCACAGTTACTTTTGTGACAGTCCGAAAGAGTCTCAAGAAGCACATATCAGGGAGCTGAATAACAAACGACAAAGTAAGGATCAGTGCTGCTCACAAAGAGAACTGTTCAGCTGGAGTAGCCATGGAAATGAACAGTCAGTGACAACCAGCTTGGCATTTACCTCTGGGAACTCTTTCCAGAACACAAGCACACTTAATCCAGGTGAGCCACGAGCAGTCTATGGACGTGTAACACGTAATCTTATGTCAGGTTGTACTGAATGTGCCCAAACCCACCCAGAAGACGAACAGTCCTGGGCTTAGATAGCAATGGAGTGGCTGATCATCTAAGCATCTGGGTGTTGCAACCATAAACCTGACACCTGTTGCTGAACATGGGATGAATGTCAGATGACAGAAACCAAATGGTGGGAAGATATTTCAACAAGCCTGCTCTAGTTCCTGAACTAAACAGGAATAATTAAATCAATAGAAGAAAATTATATACAGGCTTAATGCACGTTCCATGTATCAGTTTGGAAAAGGTGGTTTTTAAAAAAAAAAACCAACCAAAAATCCTAAACCTTTTAGCCAGAAACCACGACAATCAGTTAAAGCAGAAGGCTCTGTGTGGAAGAGGAAACAAAGTATGTTCTTTTTTTTCTGAAGTCTTCCTACAAAAGGCTCTAATAGAGCCTTCTGCTCTAGAAACAGTTTAAAATATTGACATTTAAAGGGTAACCTCCAAATAGTCTTTCCTATTGCCAATTGAAATATGTGACAAGAAAACCCCGTTCTATTCTCATATGCTTCTCTGATATTACAGAAGTTGTTATTTACTTCTAAAGACCATTAAATCTTAGGGCCTCTTTAGCTTTCAAAGAAGCGTATTATTTTTTTTCCTCCTTAGAAGCAGTGAGTCAAAGAAATACTGAAAATCCTTCCAGCTGCCAGGAGAAATAAAAAAAGGAATTTATCCTGTAAACAACATACAGGCCCAACATAAAAAAGGTACAAAGTACCGAATCCCAGTGCTTTATTTCAAAGCTTTCCTAATGAGAATGTTTGTGATCACATTAATAATGAGCAAACCAATGGACCAACGTTTTTACACCATGGGAGCCTAGGAGGGCATCAGTGCATCTGCCATGCTCAAACACTGCTGCTGAGCTGTACCTTCCTCTGGCTGCCCTGCTGCAGAGACAACATCAAGCCAGACAGGTCCTTAGGTCTGGGCACCTTCTTACAGCATGTGGCTTGAGATACATAAGTGAAATTTTTGCCTCACAGTCAAGTGCCCTGGATCTATCAGGTAGTCAGGAACAAATCCTGACAGACTACTTGCACTCTGTGAACTGTCTAAGCAGCTTCATTTAAGTAAATATTGAAGACACAGGCATAGCAGTTCAAGAGCAATCTAGCAGCCCACCCGGCTGCCCATTTAGATTTTCTTGTGATATCAAATTCAATAAGCAATTAAGTAAAGATATCTAAAATTCAACTGTCTTCAAAAAAATAAAAACCATTCACAGAATCACAGAATTTTAGGGGTTGAAATGGACCTTACAGATCATCTAGTCCCAACCCTCCCTGCCATGGGCAGGGACACCTCCTCACTAGATCAGGCTGCTCAAGGTTTCATCCAACCTGGCTTTGAATACTTGGGGCAGCCACAGCCTCCCTGGGCAACCTGTGCCAGTGTCTCATCACCCTTACAGTAAAAACCTTTTTTTCTAATATCCAACCTAAACTTCCCCTCCTTCAGTTTGAACCCATTCCCTGTGTCCTACCATTGCGGTTCCTAACAAAAAGTCCCTCTCAGGCTCCTTGTAGGCCCTACAGATATTGAAAGTTGCTATTCAGTTGCAAAGAAGACATTTGCACAATTTGAACTCTACAATAACTGCAGTCAGTCCCTAAAAATCTGTCTATTTGAGCATACACTGTTCATTTTAATAGAACTTTAACAGTCCTGACAGATGCTTGCCAGACATCTCACCTGTGATATATTCATACTTAATTAAGAATGACAAAGAGGAAAACAAGATGGAAGAGACCAGAGGTCATTAGACTCCTTTTTTAAAGTAAAAATACACATAGGAGGATTTTTCTTCTATAGCTTATGTGCATTTTACTTCTATTTGCTTTGCCAGTAGAGCTGAATCCTGACCTTCAGTGCAGCAGCACTGTCAGTCCTCTGCTAAGCGTTAGTTGTGCTGTCTTACAGCACTTCTACCATTTGCACAAACAGAGACAATAATGACACCAGCAAGTTAATTTTCATTCCACAGCAGGATCTGAACTCCACCCTGCAAGGGTGAGAGGTGTCTGAGTCAACCTATTAAATCTCACCCGTCTCCTGACACCTCTTTCATTTCCCATTTTAAAAGATGTTCCTAATTATGTCTTTTGGGATATGAACTGAAACTTTCCTTATAAAAAAATCAAACCACATTTATTTTCACAGTCCAAGCATAAATGGTAACAATTCTTGTTAATGGGCTTTTGCCATCAAAACACAGAACCATTAACTAGTCTCAAATCTTGCCACTGTTGCTTATCACATACACAAGAAAAGCTGTTGGGCAACTCACACTAACATTACTGACAAAGTAAATAGAGCCAAAGTCTTCAACACCTGCAAAGACATCTTTTTTGGATGATCTGTGAGCACACAGAGAAGGATACTGTGCTTCCATACACAAATGACACATGTATGAACTGGAACAAAAATGCACAGAACCTTACAGGACCAGGTGAGGATCTGGGGGTGCTAGTGACATCCACAAGTGGATAGATGAGAGGTGCAAGTGGAAAATGAGCAAATTTACAGCAGCACCTAGAGATATAACGTGACATATCTCCTGTGGCAGGCAATACGCTGAGGGCCTTCAGCTGCTCTGTGTCCTGACCATTTCTGATATGACTGTTATCAGATCTCTAACGAAGGAGAAAGAACAGGCAGAAGAATTGAGTAACAGTGATTGCTAAAAGCTAGAAAAAGAGCAGCTTGGGCTT
The DNA here is from genome assembly GCF_000695815.1 of Acanthisitta chloris. NCBI lineage: Eukaryota > Metazoa > Chordata > Aves > Passeriformes > Acanthisittidae > Acanthisitta > Acanthisitta chloris. The sequence continues at coordinate 44,689 of NW_008666629.1, read as the reverse complement.
TACAAGGCAACTAGCTGGGAGAACAGATGGTATCTGGCCATTCACCAACTCTGAGGCAGGTCTCAAGTATTTCATTAACACTGAATTTGAAAGCAACTTTGCATGAATGTGTTTCTTCCTTTGTTCTTTGCCCTGGAAGGCCAGCTGTAAAAATTCTTATAATTTTCATTTATTTATTTTCTGGAAGAAAAAGGAAGCAAAAACCCAACCAGAATTCTGTGTGGAAGAGTGCCCAAGCTTTAGACTCATATATCAGATGAAATTTTGAACATAGTCAAAATGGTCATAAAAGTATATCAATAAAACCTCTGTTTTAAAGTAAACACAATCTGCAAAGTGTCTGAAAATAAATGTAACAACACAGTACATGAAGTGAAAAGGTTTACTTGATTCAAACTCAACCTTACCAGTTCCTGTTCCAGTCGGATCACCTCCTTGGATCTGCAGAATTAAAATTAAATCAATGTTACATATGTATCTGTGTGAAAGACATTAAATACAAACCATAAAAGCCAATTCTGCTCAATTTTCTTCCTTCTATATTGTGTCATGTTGACAACTCAGCAACAAGGAAACCATTACTACTTATTTGCAGTTGCTTTTATCAGCCAGCTGTCATCCTGTATGTTGCTTATCCAGGAGCAGAACGACAGTTTTATAAAAATAATAGGTCTCCTGTGGGTAAATAGGGAAAATAACCAGTTCAAATGGGTTAACCAGATCATCCTTTCTATTATCTGCTGAGTCATAACCTGCTGTTCAACTGATGATGCACTGCTTTTGGAACTGAAAAGGTTTTACATTTTGCCACCAACGCTGCACATGATAGGAACGCAGAAAAGAGAGAATATGGAATATTTTTTGTATTTGCACCTGTATTTCAAGTGTTCCCCTCACTATCTGCAATAGGAAACAAACCCATGAGAAACCAACCTTTCAGCAACAAAATTAATCACATGCATTAATCATTGCACATGCAGAATCTGCAGAAATAATATTCCGTATTCTAATGTCAGTGGAGGGAGTGTGACATGGCCAGTTTCACAGTAATAGCACACAAGCACAATTTTAGCTGTGAGTTTAACTACGAACTGAAATGTACAGTGCTGTCAAAAGAAAAAAAGCTTTTTTTAGGATGATGGGATGGAATGCAGCTTCCAGTGATGTCTCCTGAAAGATGTGCTCTGCCTTTGGGATCAGGCTGTTAATTCTTCTGAAAGGAAGATACAGGGCAGCTGCAATATCCTAAGCTGTCTGGACTGTAAGTATGTAAACAGAGATCTTTGACTACCAAAGACAATGTTCTGGTACACAAGGTGCTCTTTAACTCCTTCACAAAGAAGGCCTGGGCAGCTAGTGCTGGAGCACACTCAGGAAAGAATGATCAGACAGTATCCAAGTACAACAACCTGAAACAGAAATTCAGCTCCTGCCTAAAGTTTCATCTGAATGGGATTTCAACAGGTCACAGTATTACTTATCCAAATTAGCATTTCCCTCTCCCTCCTCCTGTCCATTAACCACCCACTCACAGGTTGCAGAAGATAACAAGAGCCTTGCCAAGACAGTGACTCTTAAAGGCTTTGTCTGGAGCACCAGCAAAAGCAATGCTAAATGCAGTGATGCTCCAAGTGACAACATTAATCAGGGGCAGTTGTTGGTAAGATTCGTAAGTACACATTGAGTAAGTTAGGACAAATCTAGTTGTGATGGTATATTTAATAAACATCTATTGCAAGTTGTCATGCATGGAAGAACCTAAACCTGAGTTAAAGTAAATAAATATTTTGAGGACATCACATTTTGTACATTACACAGGGTTTTATCAATACCCACCACAAAATTCCGAATTGATCTGTGAAAAATTGTTCCATCATAGTAGTTCTTCTTGCACAACTTGATAAAGTTCTCACATGTTCGGGGTGTCTGAAAGACAAAGGGCAGCTTTAATTAAGCAATACCTTTAGACAAGGAATTGGTCATTACACTGTTTACAAGAATCACTTTTCATTTGTGCCTTACAAGGAAACAGTCAGGCAGGACCTGAGAGGACTGAGTCTGTCTACAGAAAAAAGCCTATAATATATGCTCTTTTAAAGTACACTGGAGAGACACACATTGTGTTAAATAAATTAAACCCAGACCTTCCAATTAGCACAAAGAAGTGCTGAACACTAGCTCAGATAACATGAGCTCCCAGTTGTCATCATGACAGTGAAAGCAGGTAAGCTCAGAGACTTTAGAGCAACTTAGTTCCACCAGTGCATCATAATCCTGTTCCAAAGGGGGATTTCTAGCACTGAGAAGAAGTTAATTTCCCAGAGTAAGAAAGAACTGACTTCTCTCTCCACTGTTTCAAAGTGAGAACACTGAAGCTAACTAGGAGGGAAGCATTTAGTCCTTTCAACCACTTGGAAGTAAAAATGAGACTGACCCAAGTCACTGGAACACAGGAAAAACAAAACAGACAATTTGTTTTGAAAATTCTAAATAAAAAAAAAGATGCTAAATATATTGCCAACCTCTAATTCACTTTCACAGTGCAAATTAAAGTTATTTATTTGAATTTATGAGCCAGTACCTTCTGAAAAACTTTGCTGTCTACCTAATTATCCTTCCACTGTAATTGTACAGATTCTCTTCTCTGCAATACTAAAATACCTTCACATGTGCAAATACAGATACAGAAACAGCCTGTTTTCTATACTTGAACATGTTTTCCAGCCCCACTTTGGATTATGTGCATAAATCTCTTCCAGTTTTACAAAAGAATGCTTCTAACTAATTTGAGTTGTTACAGGCCTTAAAAATATCCTTCTTGTTGTATGTGCTGGCAAGTAAAGCCCCAGCATGAGCTGCCATGGCTGTAAATGAACACACACAAGACTTGTCTTTTGAAAGACACTGATTCACTTTGCACTGCTGTGACATCACTCTTGGTCTGAGAGCTGCTGACAGACAGTGAGACTGAGCAACCTGAAGAGACTTAAAAGCAAAAAGACAAGGCCAGCCTGATTACAATCATTTAAGGATGAAATAATCTCTATCTTTTGAAAAGCCAATCCATACAAGTATTCATCTGGAACCTCAGTGAACTGCAATTTCCTGTATTTTCTCATCTGAAACACAATCATCCTCACCCCTCTTTATTTACACTGAAATGTCTCTTAATTATCCAAAAAAACCTCTACCTGTCACTATAAATTCTTTATAATGATTCCTTCTTAATTATTCTACACAGATATAGATGACAGTTGTCAGCTGGGTCATAACTGAAAAAATAAGCAAATTCCAATGCAATCTTACACCAGCCATCAGCTTAGATTTCCAACAGAATTCATTACTGAAGTAAATGCCAATGGTACCATAATGCCACTATGACATGTATTTTGGTGGCATTCTGAGGGCAACTTGTAAGTAACTATACTCCACAAAAATTCCAACAAGCAACAAGAGGTTTTCCTATAGTTTCAATGTCCACAGTAAACCAGAAAATGTTTCCTTTGAATTCAACACATATGCTTTAAAATAATCTTTGGACTCGACCTTTCAAGTAAAATTCACCCCCTGAAGAACCACTTGTGCAGCACACGCTTCCTTTATGAGACAATATCACAATGGCCTTGATCCTAAAGCAGTGCTTACAGTCATCACTCGTGAAAACTGTCAGTAAGGATAAAAATGAGTTAAAAAAAATTCCTTTATGAATCAGAAATGGTATCAGCAGTTTTTAGCCTAAAGCACTTTATCTCATGAGAGCCAAGCAGTCTTTGGAGAGAGACACATAGTTAATAAGTTCTCTGAGGGGAATACAGCAACCTGTAATTAATTTTTTACAAAAAATGAAATCAGGCAAAAGATTGAGTCCCCTATGAATACACACCAAACCATTTTAAATTTGCACAAAGCTGATAATCCAATACAGATTTCCTGTTTATTTTCAAAACACGATTTGTAAAATATACATCAAAACCCTGGCTCTAATAATGTATTTTTAATGCAGGACCTATGCTGACCCTTCTCTCTAAATGGATTTCTAGTTATTACACCCTTTCCCAGAAATAACCTTTTGAAATGCAACTGCAGAAATATTTAGTATACATGCAATAATCATTTCACTGCAAGGTTTTCCTTAAATAACTGTCACTGAATTGGTTCCCATGGTCACCTCATGCATCACACAGATACATCTGGCAGGTAAACAGTTCCTTAGCAACATTACCACTACCTTTTATAGTAGCCACAAATAAAAAGGTTTGAATTCAATCTGTAATAAATCCCAGTTTCAGTCAGGCAGTTGACCTAGAATATCTGGCTCAGATTATCTGATTTATTCAAAGCAGTTAACGTTCTTGCCAAATCTCACACTGCCAAGCACATTTCAGGGATTTTTTTAAAGCAGCATCCTGTCCAAAGCAGGAGAAAAAGACTTGAGGTTTATGGGGAAGGTGCGGATCCTCAGACATGAACTTATGTTCTGCATTGACCACACAAACAAGGCCCAGTCTTTGAAGCCTTTGTTTCAACTACAAAGACTGATGACAAATATATATAAACAAACCTGACTTTGTTATTTGAGTGTAAGATCTTGTGGAAGATGTCAGACTCGCAGTCTCTGAATGCAAAACTGGCTGCTTCTTCATAAACTTCCTCCACACCACTTGCCTCACACTACTGCTGAAGGAGGAGGGCATGGCCAAGGCACCTGGAAATGCAGGAGCACAGGAGGCAATGCTGGTTTCTTGTTGGCTCACTATTGACTATGTGCTCCAGTGCCTCTTTTTACCTCTGGCTATTCTTGTCTCCAATTGGCCTCAACAGCAGCAGCTGACTTTCCCCTCTTTATTCCTTTTACATTAAGTAGAAAATTGTTTAAATTATTTTAATAAGCTAAGACTTAAACCTACATGTAAGAAAGTCAAGGGAAAAATGCCACCTTGTTAACCTGATCTGAAAGCCACCAACAGAAAAACATTACGTTTTAAAGCTACTGCAATACTTGCTCAGAAGGACACAGTGACAGTCCTAACAAGTCAGATTTAAAAACTGTGGAAGGTTTTTTTGACCAAAGAGTGTGGTAGGACGGAGAAATCCTCTTTTCTTAGGTCAAGTTGGGACCATGTAAGTGAATGCTGTGTCTGTGTGACGTCCTTCAATTTAAAGACACTTCTCTCTCCAAGTGACAAATACTAAGAAAAAAAATCTTATTTAAACCAAAAATGAGTCACCTCCTCCAACTATGCTCCCTATTTATTTTGTAGATGCCAGATAACTGTTATTCAACTGCTGAAAATTCACACTCAAGACAAGTGGTAAAATTTTAATAAATGGTTTGAGACAGGAATCCAGAAGAATTCTTATTCCAGAAGATGACACAAGTGCTTTGCTTGGCTCTAAGATATGTATATTTAATGGGGCCATAGCCCAATGGCTTTCTAAGTAGGTTTAAGTCTCCATTTAGCTATCACACAGTAGGTAACTACATGGAAACACCAGCACTCGACAAGTTACTAGGCACAGACAAATTTCAGATTAAAGAGAGATTGCTACTAAGAATGACCATGCAAACATAAACAGTGACAGGAGACTGTGAAATCACAGATACTGGGAAAACACTGAAGAAAGGAATATACAAATTAGAAAAGCAAAGCAAAACAGAAAACAAACTCAACCTGACTGCTTACTATAAAGTTCTAGGAGAAATGCAGATTTTACATTGTTCCACATTTACGTACTAACCAAGCCAATTTCGGTTTCTATTTTGCCAGCAAGGGTGGCTCCAAACCAGGCAAAATCCATCTCTCCTGCTGCATCCCAAGACCTGAGGGCTGAAACTAACCAAGCCAGGTCCCTACCTGATTTCCTGGTTTGCAGCTCTTCCTTCTCATTAGTAACAGTGGGTCATTACATTTGCAAAAGTTACCTTAACTCAGAATCTGTATTGGGCAGCTGAAGAGCCAAACAGGAGTAGATTAAAAACCTGCAGCACTCCTGTTGCCAAGGTACGGGAGATGGGAAGAGAGGGGAGCTCCTGAGTCGTTGCCATGACTGCAAGGAAGAAGGCTTTACTCTGTGAAGAGCTAATCATTTCAAAATGCTCCATCCCTTGAGGATGTGCATGAACCTTGAAGGGAAATTTCACACTAAGCATTCAGAAGCTGTCATTTGCACATCTGTATAATTTTCCTGTGCTAATTCCACTTCCCTTTTATTTCTTTTTGCCTCTCTAAATTGGATGAACTCTAGTAGTAGTGGCACCAAACTACAGAGCCTTGCTATATGCTTATTAACCCTATGTTTCAAAGCAGGAATCATGAAAAGCTCATTCCTCACAAATTAAACTTGCATTCTCCAGCCTTCATCTTATCTCACAAATGCCAGAATCCTACTACTAAGGCATGAACTAGTGATGGAAATTTCTAAAGCTCCAAACGAAGCCTTCAATTTTTTTTTAACATAGATCTCCTTTAAAATGCAAGGTGGATTTTGCTTTGCTTTAATCCATTTACGTTTGGTTTTTTTTTTTTACATAGAGCACTTTCAGTCTTGTAATTGATCATTCCAGCAACTCTTCTAATGTGTGAGCCCATAAAGAGGTGATTTGGTAAGATTTAAACTCAGTTCTCCCCATTCCTTTCAATCTGTACTCCTCATAGCCTACCCATCACACAGAAAAGAAGTCATCAATAAAAACTTGGCTTTATTTAGGGCTTAGTCAGAGCAAACTGTAATGCAGCAGCTTCAGGAATCACCATTTATCAGGTGCAAGTGTCTATTTCCTCCTCCAGGTTGTGGAAAGAAACTGGACATATAAATGTTTCTAGTGCAATACTATTCTGGAAAGCCATTTACAGCACCCTACTTCACTGTGCACCAAGGAACTAGGAGCATTATTCGATTTGTTTCAGAGCAAGAGGGACAAAACCACCTAAAACTCCACAAAGCCCACTGCAAAAGCCTAGGAAGAATTTCACTTTGGGAAGCCCATGACATTTCCTGCAGGAGAAACACTGACTACAGACCTAGACATCACTCCCTGCCAGCTCCACTTTCCTGCTAACAGTTCCCCAGTGTGTGAGAGGGGTTGAGCCTGTGACAGGTTATAGTGGCAAACAACAGCTGCCTACGGTGGTTCAGCTCAAGAAAGCCACAGTTCATCTAAGGGACACTATTCTCAATCTGGTTATACCCTGAGCAAAAGCATTCAGGTCAATTTGTGATCCATGATCAGAAGAGCACAGTTCCAGTGAGTGAGCACTGGGAAAGATGAAAGCATCAGGGCACTGTGGGTAACACACTGGGCCAGACTCTTCCTGAGAATAAAAAAGAATCAGAACAAGCAAACTATGCCTTGGGTAATAGATTGCTGACTTGATAGCAAACATTTGCCTCTTTTGCTACCTCAAAGCCTCCAAGTTCGCTCAGAACAAAGAGCAGAATTAATGTATTCTCATTACACAGAAACCCACTGTAATTTATCAGCTATTTAGCAAAGACTTCAGCAGATAGTTAAATTTCACTTTTCAAAGGCATTTCTTCCACAGCACTGACATTCAAGATGCTACCAAAAACTTCTTCAAAGTCTAAGCAAGATGCTCAGCTTAGACAAGATGCCAGTAAAAAGATGATACACTCCAGTTTTATTTCTCACTTTTCTGCAAACACGGGGACAATCAATCAGTTCAGCTGAGCACAACTCAAGTTAAACAAGGCATCTAATTCACTCATCTAATTTGTCATTGTTAACTACTAGCTCTCCAGAGACAGAGTCAGCATCCCTATCACAGAACTTTTCCTCTAACTTGTATTTACTGCAGTGGTAGAAAAGAAAGCAATCCTCTTCCTCCCCCAACCCCCTCTCAAATTTGTCATTACACAAGGGTTCAGGAGCTTGTCAGACAGTGCAGTGCAGGGCTGGGTGCTGAAGAGCATGAGGCTGGCAAGCACAGCATAGCAATGGTAGGTACAGCCTAAATGAGCATGCAACTTTTAATTGCCTGAGCAACCTCCAGCAGCTGCAAAACTTGGGAGTATAGCAGGTCCTACAGCAACTCCCTGGCATTTTGTCAGTCTGCAACTGGCTGCACATAAATTCCACCTTTCCAGAAGATGCAACCTTTAACAACTGCCACACTACACTGCAAAGCTCTGGTAGCTGTCAGCCTCCCAGGGTCACCCTGTTCTCATCAGAGCAGCCAAGGTACAAACAAGCAACATGTCAAAGAAAGATGAAGAGCAGCAGCTGTGTAACTCCAAACCATCCACCTCATCCTCGGGTTCAGGATCACTAAGTGGCAGACACAGCTGGTGTGGAATGCCCGCATCCCATGCCTGCAAATGTCAAAAATCAAGTGGCACAATCCAATAACAATCAATTCCCTTCACAGATCCAGCTTGTCAGGGCAGCTGGGAAGGCAGAAAGGGTCCAAATGTGCAGAATGACTTCCCACCAATTACCCAACACCCATGGCTGCCAGGAAACCAGAGACAGCCCAGGGCAGCAAGCCCCACAGGGCAGGGACAGGTTCACAGGGAGGTGGCTGAGCACCTTCCTCAACCCCAGACTGAATGCCCCATGCGGGCACAGGCAGAGGGGGATATCAGGGACTCTCAGCCACAAAGAGCAATAGATCCGTCTGCTATTGTAGCAATTTGAGGAAAAAACACACCAAGAATAACATCCTCTTCAACAAACATTTTTATCCAGCTGCTGCTCTACTGGAAAAACACAGCTTTGTTTGGTTTTAGTTTCTGTTGACAAGAACTATCAAAGTTGAAAGTTGCAGCTCTTCCTATAATGAGCTACTTTGATGAAAAAATATGAAATAAGCCATTACAACCATGCCAAGACCACTGTACTTCATCCTTACAATCTATCACTGAGTGAACAGATACTGGTAAAACATCAGCCAGTTGTCTGCCAATAGGAAGCTGACAGAAAGCAAGTAGAATAGAGGTTTAAATACGGAAGAAAAAGAGAGATTCGGAAAGACTGGAAAACGTCATCATGTCAGGAGGTCAAAGGATTTGTTCAGCAACTCAGTTCTTTCCCACTGGAAATGGATAAGAAGTTTACAGGCTTCTGATCTTCAGAACAGTCCCTCACACAAAAGGAGAAATGATTTCAAAGAATAGAGGCTGGATTACACATTTATAGATCACAGGCACATTTAACAGGTCAGAAGGCCTCAAAAGATTAAAACATTAATGTTTGTAGAATAATGGCTTCTTCAGATAGCTGTGCCAAGACATCATCATTAAACAAAGTTTGCCAGGTCCTAAAACCTCACAAAGCATTTGTGGTATGCTGGATGGAGCTTTGAAATCCATTTCATATTCTTCTTTGTTATGACACTTTGCCCTTAAACCTTAAAGTATCAAACCTGAGAGAGACAAGTGAATTTACAAAAACTGCTGTGGCAGTTTTGGATTAGTATTCGATTAGAGCTATTGGCATGTGCTTAACCACCAAACCATTACCCCACAGTGACCATTATATGTGGAGAACTCACAAAGGAGAGAAGGGAGATAAAACACCAAACCACGTGTTTGTCATTTTGACAGGGTAAAATGTACATATTTATATATATATATATACACACATATATATATATAAATGGCTGCTTAACCACCCACAAGGTATAACTTCATCACTACAGTGACTAATACAACAGAATACACATGGATGATACACAGTTATTCCCAGCAGCACCACCATGATTAAAGCAGCTAGAAGAACTTGAGGAGACTAGAAAACTCAGTAAAGAAAACACAAGAAATGCAGTGACATTCATTGCCTTTCATCAGTTATTTCTTCTTAATTTATTTGTTTGGTGATGTGTAAGACAAGAACTGAAAGGATAACACTTGTTGGATGCTGTTAAATCTTCTCTACTTGCCAGAATTAGTTCTGGTAAGTAGAATTTTTGTAAATTTGTTTCCAATTAGTGTATACAACAACTGTTGCTTATGTGCAGCTGAGCTGAGCTTCCTGGAAAACGTCCCTACAAATGGCCACCTGATTAGTCCCCATCAGGAGGAACATACTGTATCTGAATAAGAAGATTGGGAGAAAAACAAATGGTGAAAACATTCCCTAGGCACACAGCTATGATTCAAAGAGAGAACAGTAGTGTACCTTTGCTCATCGGAGGCAAAAATTCAAATGGATGGGAAAAAATCCAGCTTATCTTTCAAAGTCTTTTTATTGCTTTTTCTCAGGTCAATGATTTAAACCACACATCATCTTTCTGGAACCAAAGTGAGGCTTTCTGGTGCTCTGAACAAGTGATTTCAAACACTGAAAATATCTGGATTCTAGCCCTATTTCATGCTCTTTCTGAATCCTGTCAGAAAGTAACTGATGACTTCAATCACACTGCAACACTGATTTCCTTCCCTGGATCGATACAAAACATTTCTTGATTAGGTTTTTGGTGCTAAGAAGAACTTCATCACAATCAATCTTATTGACTGGCACATTAAAGTACCAGTATATGAAGAACCTTAGATTTATTTTTAAACAGAAGTTTCCATGTGTACATATGGACTGAACTCCAAACAATCCTCATTGGCACGGTCACAAAAACTGGGAAAGGAAGGCAACAACAGAGCTGTGAATGGAGAGTGAGTGAGAATCCAAGGAGGGTACTGAAGGCAAGAGATACTGGGCAGACTTCAGAAGCAATGCAGAGTGCTGAGAACACAACTGCAAGAATATTCGGCTTAAATACAGCTCAGAGGCATAAAAATGCAATTGAAGCCTCAGCAGACATACACTCTCAGGCAGCAAGTATGTGACTTGCTGCTCTCTGTTTTAGTGAGGAGACTTCACCTCAAAGTATATGTTGAAACCTAAACCATAAGACTATTTTCAAATGTAATTTAAATGTTGCAAGTCCTACCTCCGGACACAGGTATTTATCTGCCATACTTATATAACAACTTCACCCTCAAGCTTCCCCAAGAATTTCACAACCATGTATTTGCAGTACTGTGCAAACACAACCACTGCCAGGGTGGCTTCCATAATAACCAGAGCACAGGATATCCCTCAGCAATTAAAAAAAAAGCCTGTGCACAAGAAATTTGGGAGCATTATGATACAGTCCACTCCCCTCTGACTGCATTCAAGGACCTTACCCACATTCTGCCCTTTTGCAGGAAAACCAAATTCTGTATTTAAACCATTAAACACATCGCCAAGTGGCTCCCAGGACTGGTTCAGTCTGTGCACTGGATAAGCCAGAAGAGCTGATAAAAACTTGGCATACGATTAATTAAGACTACTGCCATGCATATTCACAAGCAGGGTCAACTGGATGTATTTAACGACGCTTAGATTTTGGCACTTCCCCATTTTCCATGTCAGTCTTTGCAATCTCAGTAGATCCATACTAGCTGATCTGTGCATATGCTTGTGACCTATATATGTTTGCAACCTATATATGTGCTGTATGTTTGTAAGATTTTTGTTCTGTCTGCACTGAGCTACCTCATGTGCCTAACCTCAGTGTGATTCAGGAAAACCAAAGTTAGAAGCACAAACTCCTTATATAGTAAAGGGAGAAAAACAAGCGCCTCCTGGAAAGAACTGATTTCATAGACCTAGGATGATGACCTAAACTGGATGTTGTGAAAACCTCCCTAAAGCAGCAAGTTTTTCCTATTTATTCTAAATATATATCTCTTTCCCCTCTGCAGTGCCAAAGGTCTGCTTAATTCACACAGATTTAACCGACACGAAAGGAACAGATGGTTTGAGGCCAGTGTTCAAGCATGTCTGATTGTGTAAAAAGGCACACACTTCCAATGTGTATATGAGCAAGCAGTGTGTGTGAAAGGGAGGTGAATAGGAATTCATCTGGAAAAAAGGAAACACAATGGATATCATACAGGAAGTTTATAATGAGCAATTGAGACTGGGTCCTCAGGACTGAGTGACACTGGTCACACATGTGGCCAAAAACCCCACGCCGACAAGAATAGCTGCAGTCAGCCTGCTTTAGCCAGGAGCCAGTTTGAGAACATATGGCAAAACAAATGATTCAGTGCAATCTGCTCATTCTGCTGCTTCCCCTAAATATTGCTGTACTAACATCCTCTGCTTTTTGCCTTATTACACAGTGTTACTATTTAAGAGCATGGAAAACACCTGTAGGGATGACAGCGAACTACAGAATTACTAACACCATAGGCTGCTGCGGAGATCCTCATACTGTTTCATAGATCAGCTTGAGATGTTTACACATACTTTGTATCCTTAGCCGCGTGAGAGAAAGGAAGAGAAGGGAAAGCTAGAAGGCTTATGCTGTTTGCTCCTCTTTCCTTTCTTGCAGGCAAAAATGAATGCAACCCAGAAGATCTCTGGGTTTCATGCCAGAGAGCCCAGCTCCCAGCAAGCACCACTGTCCTTAAACTCTGCGAGGCTCACAACCAGAGTAAGTTTTACCATTTAAACCCCTATTCACATCCTTCAACTTTCTGAAACGTCTACCTTCAGGCCTATGATCTCCTGAGACAAAAATCTCAGTAAACAATGGAAGGTTTGAGCTTTTGATGTTGAAAACCTTTTTCCTTTTATAGATATGGCTGTACAAATAAATAAGCAAACACTACCAAGCAGTGACGTCTGAGGCATCAGTGTCACCACAACTCATCCATCTATCATAAGTCTTGCCATGCTTATTATTTTAAGAGTCACAGATTTCCCCCATAAACAGACTGTACAGACTATAAAAAACTCTAGTCTGTTGTTTTATAAAATGAACATCTCTTAAAGGCAAAGGGAAGATGTTTGCAAACTTGAACTTCAAAAACTGAGACAACGGGAAGTGAAAAACAAAGTCAAAGGTTTTCATTTAGGTTTGTTCTGTAAAGCTGAGGCTTTGGAAACAAATATAACCATTTCTGGGGATCTTAACAACATGTACTCAAGCTGACAAATTGCTCTTGGTTTCACAGAGGTTCTGTTCCTGGTTCTGCCAGTAACCTGCTGTGAAACCTTAGATTATTCTCTCTTCTCTGTGCTCTGCCTTCTCTTTTCTCTTTTCCTTCCTTGTCATTGATCAGGTCACTGTAATCATGACCCTTTGAAGCTCTGAACACGTACCTTGACATGTTGTAAACAGTCCACCAAAATAATGGGATTACTCACAGAGAACACTGATACATATGGCAGTATTATATATAAAATATTAGAGATTTTACAATGGAGTTTTGTGTATCTATGAAAATACACCAAAACAACCCGAAAGCTACTTATTTTATCTGTAACTACTACAACTATTCCTTTATTTGGACATTTCCATTGCCAGCGCCAACTGCTTTTGTTATCTACAGAGATTAATCTTATGGGCTCCAGTACCATATCACAGTGCAGTTCCAAGTTCAGGTCTCCTTTATTAGTGTGAAGTCGCACATATCCTTTCTTCTTCACATATTGGTATCTCACAACATCATCTTCAATAGCAGCTGTATCAAAGCAAAAGACAGTAATTAGCTCTCTGGAAGCTTACTCACTGATCTTTAGAAATCATCAGGAAACAATTCATAGATTCTACAGGTCAGTAGAATCTATGAATGGATTGTGCTCTCCAATTCATCTATGATGACTTCACATTAATCTCTGTGCAAAACACTTTCCATTATAGAAAACCACCAATTCCTCAAGAACCAACAATATATTCTACATTTTTAAGTCACAGAGGCATTCAGTATTACGAACTATAATTTTCAAGTAATGTCTACCAACCATGAATGCTACTTTGAAACCAAATTGTTTCTTGTCAAACTTGGAAGCCAAGCAGGCAGTCATCAGTCAACCACAAACTGCTGACATGGAGACCTACCCAGTTCTGAAAACAAATGAAGCTGTTACTGGAAACATTACTGGAAAGTCAAACTGAAGGATCAATGTAGGATGTTTCCACTCCTATTCTGGCAAAATGTCCAGTTAGTCAGATATTTTGAACACTCAAAGAGTGACCTGCAAATCACTGTAATCCACCAAGTAACGAAACTGAACTTGGTAAATGTAGTTTCAGCAATGTGTTCAATCTTAGCCTAACTATGTGACATCTAAAGTTTAATGCTCAAAACCAGAATTTTCTCTTCAAATGGAAATATTAATCAATCAGCTATTTAATCAATATCCAAATCAAATAAATTTTATACACTTGTGTTTAGGCTGGACAACAAATGGAAAATTTTATTGCATTAAATGCCTCATTAATTTCAGTTCGACATAAGTAACTGTCATTCAAAGCCAAAGCTAATTCCTAATTGCTCTATTATCTTCAGAATGAGTTCACTGGAAAGTAAGGATGTATTTGCTCAGGGAATACATTTCCATGGTATCAGTACTGACCAACTACCAATGCATTCCTTCAGTCCTTATAAATGTATGTATGCTAAAAGGCACACTTTAAAACTGGAAAGTAAATAACCAGCTTGTAGGTAGGTAGTGTTGGTACCTGCTTCGTGGGTAGTTTCAGGCACCATAGCAGTGGAGGTGAAGGAAGCACTTACAGCTCCAGTGGAATAGTGAGCCTGTTTGTTCACAGAAGAAAAAGGAAGAGAAAAACACATAAGGTCTTAGAATTTATCTACTAAAGATACTATATAAGCACTAGAAACACACAAATGTCATCCTTCTGAGGGCAGACTTTCCACTCTAGATCCTACTGAAAGAAACAAATACTCAATGCAGCGATAATTCTCCATCTGTTACCCACAACATTTGCTCTGATGAAACTGCAGTTAAGGCTGCTCATGCGCTGAGCCAAAGGGGCTTAATGCTTCCACTACAGTTTAATACACCACTATGCAAAGATTCTAAGAATTTATTTCTATGTCCACAGGTGAGATAGGAAAGGAGTATTGCTGGCAAGACATCTGTAAAAGTCTCCAGTGTTGCTGAGTAAGTGGCAGAAAAATCCAGTGAACCACAGAGATACGGGGGAGGAGAGCACACCACCCCCTCCCACACACAGCACTGTCCCATGGCTCCCAATGTCTATTTTGAGCTTTGTAATTCTTCTGCAGAAAGGAAATGTTAACGTCACACATGGATTTTGTAGTAAATTACAAAGATCTAATAAACCCAGAGACACATTTAGCAGCTCTGGGCGATGCCTGTAAAGAATCCAGGCCAGGCCAATGCTCTAGCTGTGAGGCTTGACTGCATCCTACACAGGCTTGCAGCTGTGCCCATCCATGTCATTATCTGACAATCTGACTCCCCAGCATCTGTAGAGCTCATGGTTCTCTCTCACCTCTTTTTTCTCTCCCTACATCTTTTTTTCTAATATAACATTATAATGCCCTGAAAAAAGGGGGCAAATGTGATCCTACTCCTTGGTCACATTCCCTAATCTGTCTCTAAGCCTCTTCATTAAAAGCTGTATGCTGCATTGCTATTTGTTTTCATGTAAGTGTACTCAAAGCAAGAAGGCACACACATCCCAGAACTGTTAAAGGACAAGAATACTCTGTCTTGCCCATTCCAAGCAGCTTTGATGCAGGAAATCTAGATGCAGATGAACTGTTTCTCTTGACAATCACGAATACACAGCAATATGCACCTGGAAGAACATCCCTTAAAACATTCCACTAAAATCCTGCATTCCAGGGGGGAAAAAATAAAGAGGAGAAGCAGCTGTGGATGATTTACGTATTTGCCCACACCAGAAATGATTCACTTGCACTGCCCTTAAGGTGTGCTCTCTCTGCCAATAACTGCAGGAAGCAATGATAAACAAATTCAAAGCGAGCAATTACAACCTGGGAAAAAGGTTCTGCCAACATATACATCATAACCACATCATAAGGATTATTCCTTCTTATCATGCTCCAGTTCTCAAATGTTTAGGTTCATTTACAATGACTTAACAAAGAGCAACTCTCTGACACATATAATGCATTTCTAAGGAATCCCAGTATGATTCTCATATTTTCATCTGTGACAAATTTCCGTGTGACAGAAAACAGAAGGAGCAGTGTTTGTTTATGCTGCAATATGGCCTCTAAGCTGAAAAACATCTATTACCATTCTTGAACAAGTCAATCAGTGCCAAACTACAAATTAAGTCAACTTACTGCATTCAGCTTATCCACTTTCTTCTTTTCAGGAGCCTTCATAGTAGCTGCTAGAATATCATCGCCTTTGAATTCCTTATAAAGCTCCAGCAAAGTCTCTCGGGTCTCTGTGTTTGTGTTTTTCAAATAGTAAGATGGATCTAATTTTGCTTTTTCTTCATCTAGATAAGACAAAGTTAAATCACTCAGAGTTAAAAGGAAAATAGTATTTTGTTCTCCCTGCAGCTTATTACAGATTTAATTACTCAAAAATCTTTCAGATATTAATTCTACTTTTTTAAAATAAAAATATCTTGTATCTATATTTACTCCTGCAGACATAGCCACAAATAGCAATGCGTAACACTAATGACAATATAACTCAAAATATAGCACAACAAATGCCAATATGATGTATAAGAAAAGAAAAACAATGAAACCAATTACTGCAAAAGTTTCCTTGAAACCACTAGAAATTCTCTAAGTCCTTGTAAAATTTTTATAGAACAATATACACTGTTTATACATTGTTTATATATTTTTATAGAACAAAATACAGTTGGGTACAATATAAGCTTCTGTCCTTTGTCTCCTCACAGGATAGTCAGGCCTGTGAGGCAAAAATCCTGAGGGATGTCCATCCAGAAAACAGAGTCAATTCCCTAACACTGTCATTAGATTTTGTGTATTTGGGTTGGTGTTTTCTCAGCCTACCTTCAAGTCATCCTTACCTGGATCAACTACTTTTATGTTGTTCTTAACATGAAAGAAGTTTGAGACATTGAACTTATCCAGGTTTGTTGGATCCTGAAAATGATAGTTAAAAAAAACACTATCAGAGAGCTTGGCAGATACCCATTCCATGCAACAGACTGGTCTGAGGGCAGACACTGCCACAGTAAATGAACAGGGAGAGACAGAATATCTTCCATACTCCCCAAACCACAGAAAGATGAAAAAATACAAAGCAACATCAGCAATGAGCCTGTTCACAGCAGACTCCTTAGGGACCTGAAATTCAGTTCCAAACATAATATTACACATGTATTGCCTACAGAAGCTACTAACAGAACTAAGTAGAATCTACCCTAACCAGTGAGAAAAAGAACAAGGAGCTGCAATCCCCCAGTTCTTTCCTTCACTCTGTGGTTTGGTCTAAGATCTACACAAATGCACATCAGCTATCTCCTTCTATTTATAACCCTGTGCCTGATTTGCACATGCTATGTGAACTTCTGCAATGCATTTCAAAATACAAATAAACCTCAGAGTATGTCTCTGCAGTAAGAACTATTTTCACAGTTGCTTTTTCCACCAGTGTCTACAGAAGTATGTTTTAAAATAAAAAAAAATTAATGAAAAAGCAACAAAAATGCTCTTATAAAAACTCACTTTAGTGACTACTGGAGGAAAACAGCAAAAGCACACAGTCCATTAACTGTGAGTCTTTATACTATCTCTAGGCAACTTTCTGCAAAACTCTGACCTTTTGTTAGAGAGGGTGAGACAAGGAATGCCTAGCAGTGATCTAGGTTACATTATACTATTATTAAACAGTCCTTAATCCTCTTCTTACAATGACTCTGTTTTCTCCTCAAGCTCCTCTGCAGCACAGAAAGGTCAAAACATCAGTCCAGGACAACCAGTCATTTATGGAAATTCTATCTTACAGAAAACAATTCAAACTTTAAAATACCAAAGTAACAGAATAATGTGCAATAGTTTAAAATTCAGAATAAAAATAAGGCAACATATTATGCAAAGAACTACAAAACTGACATGAATAGTCTTACATATGTTATGTATTAACCCAAATAAATTTAACAAGGCTTCTCAGACCACCACTGTTGATAGGTTCTGACAATTTCATGCCTGCTAAAAGTAATGCTTACTACAAGCAAAGCTGGTAGCTCCATAATTTATTAAATGATCTAATTATGCCTTTTATTCATCCCTGTAATGGTATGCTTCCGCCAGAGAGTGCATTTTTCCTTTTACTGCTGGTACTAAAACCAAAACACATTTGGTAAAAGTAAGCTGTGTGATTCTGCAGGCTAATGTTGACCTCCTGGCTTTCTGCTGTGTCCTTTCCCAACCACTATAGAATAATTTTCCATTGTTTCCTGTCCCATTATACCACCCCAACAGATCTTCATCAAGACTGCTAAAAAAATACATATTTTATAAGATTTGCATTAGAAACAGACACTCTTTAAATAAACCTACTAAGAAATAGGAAACTTGGACATGGTTTTAGCCATTTTTGTATCCTCTGACATCAGCACTCAAGTGTATTTATTATTTATTACCTCACATACATATTTATGTATGTGTAAAGAGAGACAATTTTGAGCCTTGCTCTCTGGCAGTCAGTAAGATGCACAGAGAAAGTCTGCAGAAAGAGCTCAGTGTGTTTCCACAAGACAGAGGCTGCTCCTCCCAAATACTCTTCAGAGTACTCTTCAGTAATCAAGACCTGCAGCTCTCCGAGACAGAAATCATCTATCTCCCTGCACATAAATGTATCACCTCAGAAGGTGAAGGAAGTAAGACTACTTACCGTTTCAGGAAGGGAAGAAAAGATCTGTGTATTAATATTAACATAGACAAACGGATTTAAAGCAATCCACATGTCTGCCATTCATGGCAAAGCTGACGGGCCACACTGACTCTCCAAATCAATTTTTCACGGACAGGAGGGAAGACAGGAGGCAGCAGTAAAAATAAAACAGAAAACACCTTCATGATGTTCCTCTAAATAGAGCTCCTTCATTTATTGATTGTTTAAAACTAAATAAAAGGCCATCACAACTGCCAGTGCCTTAGAAAACCAAGGGGCTTGTGCTCAGGGTACCACAAATCAGGTTAGTTCAAACTGTTTCACAGCCACAGTTCATTCAATCCTGGCTCAACCAGCCTAACTGCAGGCATTGAGCAACTTCAGCAAAATCTTTAGTGTCTCCTTCCTCATAAGGGATTTCTCAGGGCTCTCCAAATCACTGCCAGCCTCCCCTTCAGCAGTGCATCCATTACTGAATGAAGGACAGTAGAGGCCACAAGGCAGCTCCCTCTCCTTGCAGATCACCACCATCCATCTGCTTTCTGGGAGACCTGAGACAACTCCAAACCCCAGAACTGAGACCAAGGTCCTCTGCACAAGGTCCTTCATCACCACATCCAGGTGGGCCATTTGTTCAAAGGGAAACCTTAACAAAGGTTTGGTTTATGGTGTTGTCCCTGCATTCCTGATTCTGCAAAGTAAGGGTCTCATCAAAAAGGTGGACAACCCACACACCTACTCAGAAACAGGTTTCCCTCTGTCAGTGGAAAACCCCTCAAAAATGGTTCCTCAAGCAGAAATTTGAGTATCATCTTACACAGAACACCCAGGACCAGCAGTCGACGTATTTATTCCTCCATCTAAAATAGAGCATTATGATACATTATGATACACTAGAAGAAATTTGATTAGAATTAGTTTGATTAGGATTAGTGTGAATTAGAATTAGCATACCAAGTGAGAGTACTGCAGTGAATATTAAGTTAAGCACAAGACACCATTTTCTTCTACCACCCCCAAGAGCAGAAACACATCTGACCAGTCCAACCTGTGCTGCAGAAGACACAGACCATTTCCTTACTAATGGTACTGAGTCCCACAACATGATACACATCTTTTAAAGGTAGGACCATGTAAATGTTTCACAGTCTTTAGACACAGCACTTCAGGAAGAAAATTGTCTAAACACTAATAATTAGCCTGCCAAGCTCCTCTCATTGCATCCATGACAGTTACTGGGCACAGAATCAGAGCAGTTCAAAACAGATGCCACAGGGATGGGCAGACAGACCCACCCAGATCATTAAAGCCTTGAGCTCTGACGAATGAATGGCACCTCCTGGTCAGACAAAGGCTGGACTCATGGGGATGTTCCCAATCCTGTTAAGATTAAGGCCTAGAGCCCAATGACCTAAAGAAGCAAGTTCTGTGTAAATGCACAGAAACCAGCAAGGAAGATGAACCATGAAGAGTAACTCGGCCTACTTGTGTTTGTCTTTGCATGTTTAAAAATATGTATTCAAATCACCATGGTTGGCAGTCTCAGGGTTTTTCTTAAGGTTACAAACCATAAACTTTAGTTTAGCAAATTACTAGCACAGTTACAGACTTCAAAGGGTTGCTAACGATCATGATTATTAAACCCCTCATATTTGAGCTTTCCTGAAAGCTGAGCTCTGAAAACAATCTCAAGTTTTATTCCACTTGGGTTTTTTCCTACATTTTCTGGTTTTACCTACTTAGGGAAACGGCTTAAACTCTATTAATCTTAAGCACCATACACACAACACCCCAAAAATCAGGTTAAACCCTGCAGTGTTAGACTGTGTAATTTCTTTGAGGACTAATTCCTCTTACCATTTGGTAGCCATGCTGCCTCCCCAGTTATCTTTGGGACTGTTACCTTCATGTGCTGACCACGTCCTACTTCTTTACCAGCTACTCTGCACGTGCACGGGTGCAGGATTCTCACAGCGCCCTCACCCACAACCACAAGGAAATCTGCACTGACCTTCTGTCACACAAAGAGCAAATGAGGAATAGCTGAGGAGTGAAATATCAATTAACAGTGTGCAGCTCAGCTACCTCCAGCTCTGCTCATTAGCTATGCTTCCTGCCACAAATGTCAGTGGTGTTTAACAGCTTGTCGGGAACCATGTCTTGTCCATGGCTGATTAGGTTATATAGAAACAATAAAATTGACATAAGGAAGCACATACCAGAATGAGCCTTTGTTTCTCCTGTAACGGCAGGAAACCTGTTAGCATTTACCCAGACTTTTTTACTTTTTTTTTTTCTTTTTTCCTCCTCCATTTCTGCAGTGCGAAGCAGATGCATTTGTTAGCAGGGAAGGCTCTGCACAGGCTGCCAACAGAGCACTGTGCCTGTTCCCACTGGCACAACAGGGCTAGGGGCCTTCCTGCAATTCGAGGAACACCACCTCTGCCTCTGCTTTACCTGCAGCACTGCCATCAGCAGACCTGTACTTCTCATTAAATCCCTTCCCCTGCCAGCACATAGTCCAGCAATAGCTTCTAAGAGTTTCCAAAACAGGAATAATTTCTGCTGTATCCTCACAAATTTGAGTTTGTTTCTTGTTTGCGAACAGAGACACAGCAGAGGATGACAAATTGACAGGGTGCTAAGGGGAAATTGTTTTGAGCTCCTCTGAGCACTTTCTACCAAATGGGACGTGAAATCAGGGTTTTGCAGCAGTCTTACTTGGCTCTCCTCAGGACATTCTCACACTAGCCACAATGGGAAGAAGTCCACAGGACTGTCAGAGCCCAGCAATACATCCAGCAAAGCACTATGTGACCATGTTCCTCTCTGCATCTTTAGCTGGGGCAGGCACTTGCTTCAGCCTGCCTGCTCTTATACAAGGGAATCCAGATTATACTTATTTATGTGCTTGGTATTAAGTTCCAGATCATTACACAAATAACAGTTTGCAAAATACAGGACTGAAACATACACAGATTACAGTCACACTAACTAACAAGAATTTCTACCAGACTGTTGATCACGTTTTGTCATAAATATTAAATGGTGCACGGCAGACCTGGAGATCTAACGCTCAATTACATCTCCCAAAAAACCCACTTGGAAAATAACTTTGAATCAGGTTAAAATCAGGTTAGATTGAAAACTAGCTGAAAAACTGTAAATCATAGGACTGAAAGAATCACCTAGTTCTGCACGGAGGTCTAATGCAATCTTATTATGTCAAAACTCTTTCAAAGCTGTGCTGAATCCTATCTTGAAAACAATTGCAAAGTGAAAGGACGAAGAGCAGTGTACCAGAATGGGAAGCAGAACAGGGAGGGAAGAACACTGCAAACAAGCATCAGGCATATCAGCTTTCCCATTTACCGATACACTGTCCCCACAGATCTCCAAGTGCTTTCCATCGTACCTTAGACATTAAGTAGAACTAATAAATCTCAGAGTACTCGAGCTGTCTGTCAGCTGATAGCACATTCCTGCCATTTGCAAGGGATGCTGAGTTAAGTTGAGCTGATCATCTTTCAAGGTGAAGAATATAAGTGGGTTTAGAGTTATAAGAAAGACAGACAAAATACAACAGCAATATTCCATTTAAAAGAGATATGAACCAGCACAGGTGGGAGAAAAAATTACCTGAAATAATGCTAAACTGTATGGAGAGAGCAACCTGGAAAAATATAAGACCTGCACTGCAGAAGATGGAAAGCCTGACTTGAGTTTGTGGCAAGATAAGAAGAGGAAATTTCAACTTTAAGTGAAGAGCTACAGTCTAAAAAATCCTATCATACTCAGAGTGCTGGTGTCTAGGAAGGGTTTCATACGCAATAATGTCATGTGTATTTCTGTCATTATCAGCAAGATGTTAAATCAGAATCTATGACATCTTTTGCTTGAATAACTACACTCCAGCTTTGGTAATGTATCTTGCACACCAGGATATGGAATTACTCTTTACCTCCTGCCCTGAGTGGCTAGATAATGCTGCCATATGCTGATGAAAAAGTGCCATGCTCTACCCCAGGACATTTGCATTTCAACAGGGGAAAATGCAATTTCTGTATAGGGATGTGTAGGATGCACTGTGGATTCCTATACAAAGAGAAGCACATCATAGATCGAAGACAGTATTATTAACAACTTACAGTTATGGTTTTGCTTTTTTTAGTTCCAGATTAAAAAAAAATTGCCCTTTTAACAAGCAACCTTAATAGCAATAGGGCACAACTAACTATTACTGAATTCAAAGCAACCAGCTGAGATGGTGCCCACCAGAAAGCACAACAGGGAAGGATTAGTGTTTGAATAATGTTTAGCACCAAGAACAGAAAACAAATATTACTGAATTCTGTCTCTTCTGAAAAGAGAAAATTTTTTTGTTTTGAGTTATATGTATTAGGAGAGAGAAGTCAAGTTTGAGGTCAATTGCTGTTCTAGCAAAAGAACAGCCCTAGCAGCTGCAGGATTGCCCTTTATGTATCAATAAGGAAAAATGTGATCATATTTTCCATTTATTGTATTGCATTTCACTACCAATCACAGGTACCCCATCTGCTTCCCAGGACACTCAGAGTCAGCCTCTGGAAATGCTATTTTCTATTGCTAAACACAGCTATTACAGACAGCACTATTCAGCTGTTATTTGCAAAGCAAAGAATGTTTTTTATAGCAACTTCCTTTATATCTACCTCTTTGCCAAACAACAGGGTCAGTGACACCAGCTCACTCTCAATTCGATCTCTCAGATACCACAGTGCTCAATTTACATGGGGGAATGGGAAAACCACAAAGTGATAAATTTCAACACAGAACTGAAAGCTTTTCAAGAGAAGCAGGATTTAGGATAGAGCTCTGGTGCGACAAACTGAAACACAACAGATTGCAGTCATGAACTTTGGCTAAGAAACAGAGCCACAGGTGGTAGAGCTTGGCAGTGTGAAGCCACCACACTGCCTGCGGTGTTGTCAACAACAGAGCTGGTAGAGGAGACACTGGTCTGTCTTTCAATAATTTATATGAAAAAAAAACATGAGAAAATAGCAACACATTTCTATGCCACATTTATTTAAGCTATTTTAATACCCAGGCTAGTCATGCCACTTCAGGTTGAATCCTGACCTCAACAAAGCAAGTCAGGGTAGGGCAGCATTTGAATAGAAGAAATCAAGTTCTACGTGCAAGATTGCAGTGGGTGTTGTGCAGTGCATTAAATGGCTCTTACTTCAACACCCTTTAAGTCTGTTTGTCAAAAACCCTTTTAAAAACCAAAAAATTTTTAAACTAATTTGGTGAAGGGTCAAACTTTATCTGGTCAACAGCATTCAGATGGTCAAAATCTCTTCCAGTCCAATTCCAAGATGGGGGTATCTTTGCTATTCTAAACTGATTTAAGAAGAGTACAACACAAGATTGTACACTACAGAAGTCAACACCAACCCATGAAGAACTGTTTACTTAAGAGGAACAACTCTACTCACACATTAAAAAAGTCACCCTAAACAGACAGGAGTGAGGTGCACACAATGTGTGGCTGTGGTCTTCTTGCAGTTGGCAGGAGGACTCCACCAGTAACAGGACAAGTATCAGAATCTACCTAGTTTCTGTCAACAGACATATTCCTCCAAGCAAGACAGAAACCCAACATGTCAAGAACAGAATGAGCATGAAAAATATTGATAAAAACCCACATAGGGAACAACTAAATTGCTAGCTGTGGCACTTTGACATTTAGGGGACTAGACCATCTGTGAAAAATCAAAGCTAGGCAAGTAACAGGAACACATCTTTATACACACATTGAGTTTCAACCCTCCAAAACACATATCAAAACATTTTTTTAATGACTGCACAATCCAATTATTTGTTCAAAATAACTTAGTTTTCCATACTGGTGCACAGAAACATTTTTAGCCACTTATGTTGCCTTTTTCTACTGTTCCAAATCCATTAGCAACTATGCAGTTACATTCAAATGACATTCTGTTGGGAGTTTTCAATCTGAAAAAAGCTAAGGGTTTTGCTGCCATTGGATTAAAAACATTTTACTTTGCTGCATTAGCCTGAACAGCAACAAGCCCAAAAGAACAGAGAAGAAATATTTTAAAACATGCTGTTAAGCACTGGGGAGTAGGGAAGAAGGGCTAGACTTCATTTAAATTCAGACATCAATGAAAAATATTTTCCTATTTGAATTAGACTGTATTAGTCTTGGTTAGCAGCAATTAACTGTTCCTGAGATACACAGTAACTCATGACTCCAATAATAATGATTCTGGAATCTTTCTTCCCCCATTTTGAAATCATGCAAGCTTCGAAGTGCCTACTTTTAAACAAAAGGTTTAGATCTTTTGCTACTAAACTTCATCCATCTTTTACAGCCTGAAATTTACAGCGCTGTTTCAATTTAGGTTTTAATCCTGCTAAAATCAGTGAAAGACCAACATTGGTATCTATTCAGAAGAACAACATTCTAAGCAAGCACTTTGCAAAAATCCCCTGGTTTGCTGCTTATTTTACTCTACACTCAGGGAAACATTCTACAGAAAATGCTTTTCTGGAGCTTTGACTCTTTTAGACATCTTTGAAAGAGTAAGATGGACAATCTTCAGTCTTAATGCAACATGCCAACTTCCTAGAAGTTTAAATACCTTACATTCTAACCTATGTTTGTTCTGATTTCCCAGACCATGTGGGACATCTTACTACTCTTGGTGCTGTTGTTGTGTTATATGACATCTTTGTGGCTCATCTGGGTAACAAAGAAAACACAACAAAGTTTCTCTGTTCAATTATCCTAGTTTCCTTCTAGAACAGAGTACAGATCAACATTTCATTCCCTGCAAAAAACCTCTATAGTACGACACGTAACAGAGAGAAAAGTTTACCTGCAGTGTCACGATGTCTTGCCGAGTGAAGGGCTCATCTGTCAAGAGATCCTTGTAGCTCTTGGGTTTTATGTTCAGCTGCTCAACTGCCTAACAGCAAGGCAAAACGCACAGACATTAAAAAGTGGATTCTAATGTGTAAATATTACAAGTAAATATGTGATACCAATAAAATCTGAAAGTACAAATCATAAAGAAAACAATTTCACCTTTCATTTGCAACTGGCAGCTGCAATATTTTCACTGTATGCTTTAACAAATAAGAAGCTTTTGTCTCTCATCCCTACAAAACTCAACAGTATTGCATGGTTTTTTAAAAAAAGAACCTCGCAGGCTCCATTCAATAGTCATGCCTATCATTTAAACCAAATAACTCATAAAAGAACTGCCAAAATAATAAAAAAATTGCTTTCAGCTTTCTAAGTTCATTATTTTACCTGCAAACCCCCCTGAACCTTCCTTATTCATTGCAATGTGCTCTGTTCTCAAACAAACGTGGCAACATCTTTCTAGTACCTCCAGAAGTCAGTAAATTAATTCCACACCCATAACAAACCAATAAATGCTGTTGCTCCACGTGGTCTTACCCTCTTGGCACAGCTCTTTTAGGAAGCCCAGAACTATAATTGTAGCAAACCAGGCAACAGTTCTGCTGTATTGACAAGCATTAACAAAGACCACTCTAAACTCATCCTTGCCTTTTAACCACAGCAATCAAAGAACCATGCCTGCAGAAGGAACAGAAAATACTTTCTATTTTAACCTAATCTTGACTGCTCTCACAGCTGGAATGAAGGCAGTTCAACTACATCAAAGCAAGTTTTCAAAAACATGATGAATTCAGCCTGTTCCCTGATTGTAATGGTTTCAGCTCGTTCCTCTCTCAGCAAAGTCCTACCAGAATTTCCCATCAACGGATTTCAAAAAGCAGATGTTTCAGTGTTCAGACTTCTTACAACACTGGATGTGGATGCATTAATTGAAGGATTTATTTGCTACTGAAAAAGAAATAAACCTTGCTTTTACAGTAAGGATTATGGAAACAAGTCACAATTAAAATTCCACTCAGGTTCACATAAATGTTCATAAACAAATAAAAACGCAGTTCAAG
>NW_008666629.1:0-18044 GCF_000695815.1 Acanthisitta chloris | reverse complement strand
CTCTTCCTCCAGCTCCAGCTAAAATACTCTTTTCTATTCATTGATATGAATACTAATGAGGCAGTTTGTGCTTTGGTGATGACACTGTATCAGGAAGAAGATAACAGAAAATTTGTCTCTTAATTCAGCTGAGGAGCATATAAAAGCTACACATTTCGTTCTACGAGATTCAGTGCACACAGATGAATTTAAGAAAAGGTCTTATAAATTTCATTTATTTCATATTTCAAGGCTGTTCCTATTTGGAAGGCAAAAGTTGGACAACAATTTGTGAAGTCAGTTCATCTCCTTGTGCTTTAATTTCCATAGCTGTAAAACAAGAATAAAACTTACCCTTCTGAAATATTTTGTGATCTTGAATGAAATGCACTAAGTACAAAATATCAACAGTGAAATGGAACAGAGAACTTACCTCATAAGCAAACACATTTCCAGTAGTCTTGATGGCCACAATATGGGAGTTATTGGTGAATACAGTAAACAGCACTGGACAGTGGTATTTGCCTGATAGAGGGGGGAAAAAAAGTTTAAATTTCACATGAAGACCTGCAACTGTTTTGAAATAGCTAATTTCTCCTATCTCTGTGGAGGACATTTACATGAATTTTTAATATAAAGTGTAACTTCAGCATGTATTTAATGGCATTTTAACAACATTCTGATTCTCCAGTGACAGGCAAAGTCCAAGAAAGAGTAACATACAAGAGAATTATAGAACAAGCAAGAAAAATGCAGTTTTGACATCTATTGCCTTCAATCTCCAAACACGGAACTTTGTTCAACTTGTTTGGTAACTATGAAATACCACAATATAATTGTTACTGTGATAATTAAAGATCTATTGATAACAAGAGCTTATACTTTGCAATGTGCCCAGTGCTGTGTATCACTGTTGTTCCCAGGAATAAAAGTTTAGCTTATATCCTACAGAAAAGTTCACAGCCACTGCTGTGCTTTTAGGAGAGGAGAGCATTTTGTATTCAAATGTGGCAAGCAGAATGCCATTAAATCTGAACACGTTACTCCATAAGGAACCCAGCTTCTGCTCTAATCAAGCTGTGAATTTTCCCAGGAGGGTCAGCATAAATATTAAGCATGTCAACAGCAAGTGAACTGATGGAAGGTACTGCAGGAGGAAAAAGAAAAATGTCTGGATGATCTCAGCAGAAAGCAATTAGAAGAAGGTTATTAATACTTGATCAGTTTGCAAGACCTGAGGGTTTGGGTGAGATTTTTGAAATAAGTTGGACCTATTTGGTTCTTTTTTTCCTAATTACCATTTGAAAATCAAAACCAGCAGGGAGGCCAGAACAGAGGCTGCTCTCAGCACCTGTGAAGACAGGAGAGGCAAACACCTACAGAGATTTACTGCTCACTGCTCAGTCAGAGGCAGCTCTGGCCCCCAGCACAAGTCAGAGCTGAGCACCATTTCTGTCACTGCCACCAGCACTGAAGGAAAGCCATTGCCACAAGGGACTGAAATTCAAGAGGAAGTTTAGAAAGGGATTTTTGGAAGTGGCATCAGGGTTTGGCCCAACTGATGGATTCAGAAACATGCTGGTAAAAAGTGAGGCCTCATTGCAGCTGCATAAAAAAGAGCAAATCATCATATTTTCAGTTCCAGCAAAAGCAAAACTGCTGAAGGCACACATGTGTTGATCTGGAGAGAAGGTACACAGCTCAGGAGGGATCACTAAATGGCAGAAACTGCAATATCCAAAGACCTTTTATATCATACAGGTGTGAGCAAGAGAAGATACTACATATGTAGCAAACATTGTACATGTTAAGATTTAAATAAAAGTTTGCTGATAGACAGAAATGCAACATTTTACTCCTCTTTTGCTGCATTTTCCCTTGATCGGTTAATGACACGATATGCACCTTTCTAAGGAAAAGGCTGCAGACTGTGTTGAGCTGTGTGGCTGTTGCCATTCCCCCCCAGCATTACAAACTGAACTTCTTTAAGGAAGGCACAATATCACAGTATCTTTCAAAAACCTTGGCCACAGTGACCATTGATCAATTTTTAACACTCTGCTCTTGAGACAGATTGTACACAAGGCACAGAAGAAATCCATCAGCCAGAGAAAAGAGCTTGTAGTCCATAGACTCTGCTAAGATAAGGAGAGAGACACTCCAGAATTTTATTCCCACCTAATCTTTGCCACTCTCATTTCAAAGAAATCATTATCTACTTTGTAGAAGATGAAATCATCTGCACTCTGCTGTTTTGTTCCTAGCATCCTCACTTAGATGGCAGATTTTATATCTTGCAGAAATAAAACTCAAGGTTGCTGTCTTCTGTGCTTCTATTCATAAAATCCCACGTGTTCATTTAAGTCTAATCCCTTTTATAAACAAAAAGCTGCTCAAAACCAAGTGAACAGCAAATATTGCCATAGGCAAGCTAGAAAAACGATAACATTACAGAAATTTAGCCTTTTCTGATTTTTTTCCTTAAAGTAAACAGTACCTTACTGCAGTAGCAGCTATAGTAAAGTGAAATTGCTGAATAATTTACAGCTCCCCAGTGTAAGGAAAAACAGAAATGGAACTTTAAAGGTAAGCATATCACTCACAAGAAGCAGTTAGTCTACTCAAGAAATAAAAACCATCATAGAGAACACAAACTACGTAGCTTTACCATGAGTAAGACAAATCAGAATTTATTAAAGCACTCATTAAGGAAAAAAACCCCAACAAAGCACCACCACAGAAAATGACTGCACTTACCTTCACTGTTTTTAGCAAAATTCAGCCTTATAAGTGATTTGGCATCTAGTTTCTAAAGAAAATGAAGCATTAAAAATATTAATCACAACAGAATGTAACCATGGAAATAAAAGGAAACTGTAACATCACTGTTAGGATTTTAACAGTACAGAATTTATAACTAATATATTGCAAGTTGTTTGAATCATCAGAACCCTGGGAATTTAA
Source organism: Acanthisitta chloris (assembly GCF_000695815.1). NCBI lineage: Eukaryota > Metazoa > Chordata > Aves > Passeriformes > Acanthisittidae > Acanthisitta > Acanthisitta chloris. Next base: position 15,101 of record NW_008666629.1, on the reverse strand, counting down.
GTCACAGACAGCCCACAAAAACAAGGTTCATCGAGCCTGAGAACCAGTATAGGTTTGTTTACAGGGCTGTATTTGACACAGTACAGTGCTAACCACAAGGAATAAGCTCAAGATGTTGCACAACTGTCTTAACACAAACTCAAAGGAGTTTGCCTTGCTAAGAGGCAAAGATCATTGCTGCTGATCAGAAGGGGCAATTCAGCAGGGACCTCTGATGAAAGTCATAAAGCTAGCAAACCATTCTGGCAATCCAGCTTGCTGCCTTCTCTGAAATCACTGTAATTTTCCTTTTACTTCAGGAAATGTGCAGCAGGGCCCACATAATAACTAGCAATAACAAAGAGAAACGCAAGTTCTCTGGAGAGGCACTTGGGGTCACAAAGGGAGTCCCAGGATGGATTTTCAGCCACTTAATCTCCAGGTAAGAATTCCATGGAAGAGGGAATGGAGATGGCAGCCAAGGCTGGAGTAGTAATGTTCTTCAACTCTAGAGAGAACACTGCCAACTAAGCTAGCTCCTGCTCTGCCATGCTTCATCAGAAGGATAGCTATGGCATTTTTCTGCTGCTCTCTCTCTGGAAGGGTTTTCTGTCATGGGGAAGGAAAAGCTATTGAGCTGGCAGGCACTTCTGGACAATCAGGCCGCTCCCTCCCTGAGACACGAAAGCTGCAAACACACCCAAAATAACAGTGAGCCTTCAGTAACGTGACTGGGCAGGCCCACGTATGCCAGTCATTCCATAAGGTCAGAGTGTGATTTGGGTACATCACTGGCATGCCAGGCCACACTACAACCAGGGTCACCCCACCAGGATGGTCAGACAGTGCTGGACTGGGGCACCCAGCTGGAGACGAAAGTGCAGCCCAGCAAGTTGTAAGGCTGAGCCAGGATATGAGACCTATAAAAATAACAACAAACCCTTTGATTGTATCAGCTGTCAGTTTCACTGCCAAATTGATCGTTAAAAGCACAGCCAGAACAGGCCTTTTAAAAGAAACAATCGGTTCTCTTCTCAAAACACACACCTGAAGAGATGAGGGAGGTTTTTATAACCCAGACAGCTCTTTATAAACAGCTTCGAGTGGAGCTGTGCCAGCCGTGGGGCCCACACTGCTCGTTCCATCATTATGGCAAAGAGTGATAACAGAATCGTGAGAAACTAAGTCAGTGGGGTTTTTGTGCCTAATCAAAATTCATATTCCTGGTGCAGAGAGTACACGTTCTGACAGCTGGACTCATTCGTTTATAGGAAGGCACTTCTCAAATTGCTCTCCACCAACTGGCAGGCTCTTCTGCTGCCAGAAAGGTAACCACCTCTCTAATTTATTAGCAGGAAGAGTGATGAGGGCAAGTAGTAATAAAATGGGAAGGGAGAAAAGAGGCCAAGTTAGGTTATATTTAGTTATGTGATGGAAGACCAGCGCTGCTTTTTTTTCTTAAGTGGATACTCAAAAAAAACCAACCCAAAACACTCCAGTATCTGCCCACTGCTGAGGTACAAAGAGGACAACAAGGCAACAGCAGCTTCTAATATGACTAAGTGAATGCAGAGCTTTATTCATTTATTTATCTTCTTACAAGAACAAAATTATCAAAGAAGTAGCAGGGGAACAGCAGAGTTGCCAAAAGGAACATCTGATCCTGGGCAGATCTGTTCAACCTAAACAACTATTAACACAAAGCAGCATCCATCTGTGCACATGTTGTGCAACAGCCCGAAAATTATGTTTCAGAAAAAGCTTCTTTAGAAATACAACCACTGGAAACACTGATAATTTGAAGGAAGGTCCTTAAATTATCTTCCTGGCAGACCTGAGCTATCCCCAGAACGTATGAGCAAACCACCTTTAAACAAAAATGGAAACAGTTCCTTAAGAAACAGTTTAGCATGACTGAAGATTCAGATTTATACCTTGACAGAAATTTAGTGGAAAAGACAGACTAAACTGCGGTGCAGACTTTAAAGGTAGCAAAAGCTGCAGTGCACTGTTTCATCTATCAACATACGATGCATTGTTAGAAGTGCTGCCAAGTCCTCGGACTCCTCACTCCATACCCAGGGAAACAGTATGGTATTTCAGGTCACATCTTTCCGTAATATGGAAAAAGGCTATTTTTCAGCATGACTTACTCATGGTGCATCAGCTGCTTGTGCTGGATCTGCTCCCCACTGAGACAAGCACTTACAGTCTTATATGTCAACAGTAAATAAAAAAACAGCGATTGTCATATAGGAGTTGAAATACGTGCACTGCCTGGTGTCTTCTTCCAGGCTGGGAACTCTGCAGTGAAGTGCTGTATGAATACTGTAAGGTTTTATTGCTGCAGACTGGCCACCTATCAGGCTTGTGCTGAAGAAGTGACCATGGCATGTGAGCTCACACCCTTTGGAGCAGCTCTGCACTTTGGCTCGTGCAGCAAGGCAAGAGGGGGATTTAGTGTTGTCAAAGCAAATCTCTGGAGCCCCAGAACAGCAAAATCAGGTGACAATCTGCTCCAAAGGATTGCTCAGTGCCCAAGACCAGGCTGCATGCAGAGCAGCCACAGAGAAGGGAGTCTACACACTTCCAGGAGGTCCAGTTTTGAAAGACCTACACATTACACAGGAAAGTATGAAAGGACATGATATAGGCAACCTGTATAATATTATTTTTTTCCTCTCAATTTCTTCATTTCACATTAAAACAGGATTATCTTGAGTGTGGGTGAATCTCCTTTTATTTATTCTCCATCAAAAGTCAAAGCTTTCCAAGCACTATCACACAGTTTGTTGCCATGGAAATGACCATTATGCCACAAACGGGCGCTGGTCTTCATGGGAAGAGACAGCAGGAGTGAATGAATCTTATAATGAGTTAAAGTATTTGTTTTCATGTATTTCTTATTATTAATAATGCATAAGAGAGCACAAATATTGCATACACAACTCCAGTTCAAATATATCTCCAACCTGAATTTCCCTGACACAGACCTACCATCCATTTTCAGTCACTTCCCAGTGAGGAAAGAAAGGCAAAAAAAAAAGTGTTTATTAAAAACACTTGATCTAATTAAAATTCTAAATTCTTAATGAAAATGAAAGGCCACAAGCATCTGCCACTTCCCCCGAGCAGAAATAAGAGCTGCATATTCACTTCTAAAAATATTTTATGCAGAAATACTGGAAAGCAGACGCATTTCACTGCACGTAGTACCAGCTGCTCCACAGCAAGGAAGGGCTAAAAAAAAAAAAACAACCAAACGCAGAACCGTGCGAGCTCTTTTCTCAGCTGACTCTACTCTTGCAGGCACACTGCCACAAAGGCAGCCAAGGCTACTTTTGGCCATGACCTACTTTCCTGCAGCAGCGAGAAGCCCCACCGCCCCACGCGCTCTCATCTGTCAGCTGACAGCACCGGCTCCTGCGGGATCCCAAAGGGCAGCAGCCTTTATTGATACCCAGGCAGAGGTTATTACGACACGTAGGTTAGTGGGGCACTGTGGCAGCTCGCGGATGAAACATGCCGATTGTTTCGAATTAAATCATTCTCTGTCATCGCTGCGTGTCTCGTGGAGATATGACCTACAATCCCTGCGCATCAATTAGTTACACTCTCTGAATCTCTTTGGTCTGTGGCTGCACGTTCTTCTTGTTAATGAGGCTCTGACCCTGTTGGATATGCACCAGCCTGAAAGGCAATCAAAATGGGCTCAGCTGATTCTCTACCCACACATGGGTAGAGTCGGTGATGTGCGGCAGGAGCTGCATTTAGTAAAGACAGACTTTCCCTCTCTACCAACAGCAACTGAGTAAGTGTTAAAATGTTCAACACTTGGGGATCAGACATCCTGACTGGACACACTGAATGGCCTCTGTCAGGAACACACAAAACTCCAGGGAAGCTATCATGGGGAAAAGTCAATGTGCCATGTCTGAACTGGTTGACAACATGAGGACAGAATCATCCAGAGCCAGCATTTCCATTTGGTAGGTTTTCATCCCACCAAAATAAGCAACACAGAGTTACCTCAAGTAGAAGAGAAAGCCAGAACAAATACTAATGCTGAAATATAATGCTGCCTACCAAGTACCAAACTTAGCTCAACAACAGCAAATTAGTTTTGTAGGAAATTCTTTAGTTCCTTTAACGATGAGACACGTTACATAAAACTTTGCATACAACTTCCCATTTTAAGAAGTCCTCAGAATTTTCCCTGCTATAAAATCTCCAAAAAATATGTGGATATTAACTGAATGAACAGTATTGGAATAACTCCATGTATAATGTTACTAATTTCGGATCTTATAAATGGATCTAATGATGATATTGGAAATCCTCAACTCTGCACATTAGGGCATGTGACTGGAAACAGCAGCACAGTTTTAACAAGATAAGCCACCTTCATGGGTATTAGTATTTCATGAAAAATCTGAGGTCAGCAGCCAACAGGCCAGAATAGCCTCATGATTCAAGATATTGTTTCTATGTTCAGTTCAACAGCAAAGTGCTAGATATTTATCATGTGGACAACTGCCTACCAAAGGCTGAAAAGACACTCCATTCACATTCTTGGATGAAGCTGCTATTTAACTCCAGTTTTCATGTACTGTTGAACTGGTATGGAAATGGACACAGAGATCCTTCATCACACACTTCCAGACCACCATTATCTACATATTTAAATGTTAATTAAACTGACACCATATGGTCACCAAAGCCTTGTCCAGAGAATCATAAAGATATGCCTGATAACACACATGGCTCACAGATACCAGCAATAATGTTGCTCTATCAGAGAGCACATTAACAGAAATTACCATGAGAAAAAGATGCACAGTCGCATGTGCAAGATCAAACCTGCAGCCTTAATGGAGTCAGAAGTCTATCAATCCAGAGACCCACAGCCAAATACGTCATGGCTCATGGAAAATGAAGCTTTGCAGAAGCATCAAAAATCTAGTCTCCAATTTTAGCAAAAAACAGGCAAGTAAGGAAGGATCTGTGGGAAACCTCATGCTGCATCTCATTTAAGGCTAGAGCACTTCACAGCTGCTAGTTTTTCAAGTGCCACAGTCACAAAATCCCATCCAATGTGCACACTTCCACCAAAACACAGAAAAGGAAAAGAAGAGACCATCTGTTCAGTCTGTAAAACCTAGATGTAAATACTTTTTTGCTATAAGGGAAATAATCCATTAGAAATAACACTAGACACATTTATCTGCTGTGTCCAGGGGTGGGTTACTGGATCAAACACTGCCCACCACCACCACAGTCCCCATCAGCAGGGAGGGAAGGAGGCACAGCAGCTTGGCCAGTGGCTCATGACACTAGAGGGTTTTAAATGCCTCTTTCTGATAAAGCACTTGAACAGTAAGTAGAGGAAAATCTCATCTCTTTGCCCTCACTGTTTCCCAAAGATAGAGGGAATTGAAAAATAAATCCCCTTTTTAGGACAGATAAAGGCTAACTCTTAGTGCTGCTGAGCACACTGGTGCAAGACACAGACACAACTCTGGAAGAGCAACAACCCACTATCCACATGTTTGCCAGTAACAAAGGAGAGAGGGAAATTTTCAGAAAACCCATCAAAAATGGAGTCATCTTTCAGGACACCAGACTCAGCAGGACCTGTGCTTTATGACAATTTCCAGTTATAACACATGACTTTCTGGTCATTCCTCAGGGCAGGAATCACGTCCTCATATGTTTCTATCCAGGGGCTTTGAAAATTTACGGTCACTAGTCAAATATTAACTAATTTAAACTGTTGACTAAAAGCTAATGATTTCTGAGGCAAATGAGGTAAGACAACACGGCTCAGTTGCTACATATTGAAGGGTTCATCTCGTTCAAAGTGGATTTAGGTGTTTGAGCAGCAGCCTGTGTCTGCTGCCCCAGACAAACATGCACCTGGAGAGATGCTTAATGACGATAGCTGTAACCACCTGTGCCTGAAAGGCTGCTACTGGCCACCGAAATACAGGCAGCAACTTTCAGCTGGAAACAAAAAAAAAAAGAGAAAAGGAAGAAGCACTGCTCATCCTGGCTAACTCTCATTTATGAAAAAGTACCTGCTTCTGAAATGACCCAGCTTGTCAAGGAAAATGCACCAAATTACCATTTTCTGAAAGCACCCTTTCTGTCTCAACATGTACTCTAAAACTGTTGTCTGTCTTACACTATGAGTTGTAATATATCAAAGTATTATCAGAGTACTTCAGGAGAAGATTAGAAAATATTCCCACCGCTGTACCAGGCATCCACACAGCATTTACTGTGCATGATTAACATTAACTCTCTTCAAAGAAGATATATTAAAATTTAAGACGTGGAGAAGGACAGCTGTGATCATTTAGGGTATGGAGGACTTAAAGGCATGAAGAACATCTGACAAGAAAATACAAGTCTCAAGAAAATGTCAGGAAAGCTTTAAATTCCTCTATGCCAAACACACAGCTGTAAACACTAACAGAGAGAAAAGCAATTCTGGCACAGATACAAACAAGAGTAAGTTGGTCAAACCCAAAATTTACAGAAGATATCTATTAGATGAAAAATCATCAGAAGAATCAGAAGAACCTCTCTGCAGTCACAGCAGGCAGAAAGCAAACACCGATTCAAGACAGAGCACACAGTTTGCAAAGCAGACTGTGACAGAGCCAAAGACCTCAGTCTTCCAGTTTTCTGCTCCTGATCATTTCACCCTTCTTTCTGCAACACATGAAAACCAAGCTGGATTTGTCTGAATCACTTTTCAACAACAAAGCTTCCCTTGGTTTTACTCCTGTAGCTTTGTTCTCTGCCCTGTAATAAGCCATTACTCACCTAGAACAAAACTGTATTCCTACCCCAAATTGAAACTTTTCTTACAAATAAACAGAAAAAAAAGCTCACTTCAGATGTACAGGAAAAAATATGCTAAGGTTAACAAAAGGGGAAAAAGTGGGAAATTGACATTAAAACTTATGCAATATCTGAAGACCTGACTGAGTTGCATCAGACAAATTAAGAAACATCTTTTGAATTTCAAGCTGAAGATGTGCCAACTTCTTCTGACATGTATGTGAAAAGGGTTCTCTAGAGAAGAATTAAAATTCTCATTTATACATCACCCATATTACATCCAAATGAGACCTGAAGTTACTGATCCACCTAAATTATCACTCATTTCCAAAACTCCAAGGAGAAAATGCAGCAGACTACTTGGATTTCAGGTGCCGTGCTCTGATGTTGAGGAAAAAACAATGAAAGATGGAGATGACTCACTCCTGAATGTTTCTACATAATGAAAAACATCTCAACTGGCCAAACTATTTTGCTCTTAATTAGACAGCCTAGATGCTGAAAACTGCTGTGGAGATACCCTGCCCATGGAGGGCTGCACAGCATCTTCCTCTCTGTGTTTTGTATCGAGACAAAGCATGAAAATGCTCAAAGTAAGCACAGTCTCTTTGGAAACAATAAGTGAAGAAAACTTTTCAAGAGAAAAAGGTGAAAAATCACAAGGAAAATCTGACTCCTGCTGCAACATGTCATCTTTAGAAGATCATCAGAACCCTAGGGTAACATTACCACCATGTTGCAGAAAGTTCTAGAAAAACACTCTGAAAATGCATCGCAGTGAACATTATCTACAGCTACTACATTTTGCTGACAATGCCCACTGCTACACTGGGATGAAAGAGGTCACCTTCAAACCACAGGTTCTTGTCCGATGACATCCATTCTTTCCTGCTCGTTATCTAGAAACACACCTGGAATAACACAATTAAAGCAGCAATCTGCAGTAAATTACCACACAGACCGTATGAACCCAGCTAAAAGCCATTGTCACTGTTGACTTAGCCAGTAAGAGTCACATGAAACTTGAACTTGTCCCCTTCCCAGTTCAGACCTGAGATTAGTTCTATTCAGCTCAGGGTTGGATGAGTTTTGTTTGCGATCATGATCTTGACACATCTGACTCAGCAATGTGTGAAGCTCATCCAACCACTTGCAGGAATCCATTCCTGAAACACACTTGCCTTGCACTGATTATCTGACAGAGGTGGAAAGCAATTTGTAGTGAACCATAGAGCCCTGTCTGGAACTTAACCTGTACTTTAACACCTGTTCCTACGGTACTTAGTATTTCCCACACTGCTCACACACTTCAGTTTCTTTATTCAGAATATTGCAAAAGAAGAAAAAATACCTCATTATTTCTCATTATGTTCACTTCTCGGGTGAAGAAATGACTGTCAATGCTTCCTATTTTTGTATCCATGCTTCCAAAATACTTACATGGTAAAAGCACTTTCACGTTTAAGGAAGTTTCACCTTTGCTCCGATTTCTGCATCCTCTTCAGGCAGGATTTCCCTTATTTAGACAGCCAAAACCTTTTTTTGTGCATTAAAAATAAGGGTTGGAAGGTTGTTTGTTCCTTTTTAAAGTGAGATTAATATATTTAGCAGTAAAAGAAGTAATCTTCTCCGCATCCTCATCATTAAAGCAGGTCAGCAAGCTACTCTCATTGCAAGACCAGCAACTGATTTCCATGAGGCTGACTGAAATCTAGCTGGTCAAACTGAAAAGAAACCATGCTTTCCCAGTAAAATGAAGTAACAATAGCCACCAGCATTTGGGAGATGAATTGGTTAATAAATAGATTTAAGGAATGTGTTTCCAAAGTTCTGAAACAACAGACTTGGAAGTGATTTTTTTCCTTTGAGGGTAATAAGTTACTGGTTTTGAAAGTGCTGCAGTTACTCAGGCAAGCATCATCCTACCAACCCTTCTACAAACAAACAATTTAAAAAGGAAGGGGCACTGCCTACATGCCTAGTGTGCAGTGCTGGGGGGAGGAGGTGTCCACTACAGGCTGTCACTGCTGCAGGGCACTGCAGGTACAAGCTCTCTGGGTCCTTCCAAAGCGTGGATCAGACAGGCTTACTGCACGAGCCAGGCACCTGTACTGCCACAATTATTTGGTCATGTTAGCCATAATTTCACCCCAGGTCAGTTTTATTTGGTAAATACAGGATTAAGAGTGTGGGAGAAAAACAGCAAACATTTATAGTGTACACAGAGTAAAAGTTTGTGTCCTGCTCTCTCTTTTTAAAAGGCAGATGTCTCACTGGGGAAAGTCAGAGATTTTCAGCCTTCTGACTCCAAAGTTAGTTCTCATTTTCCATGTCAGTGGCTCTGCCTTCTACTGCTTCTTCATATGCACCAGACTCCTATGGTTATCTTCAGAGGCAGTCCAAGCAAAAGGCCTTTCCAACTCTTTAAAAACCCTAAGAATGTATAAAAAAATTCCTCTTTATCCTAGTAAGAAGCTAAAACCTTGTAACACTTAAGAAAATGCTCTCTCTGGCCTGCAGGTCTGGATCCTAACCTCGCATGAGACAGAGCAGAACACAAATTGTGTTCTGCCTCACTCAGATCAGAAATGTGACTCCCAGTCTCATACATCCACCACAGAGCATCTTCAGGTCTCTTAACCTGACTCTTAGGTGTATGCTAAGCCCAAGCTAAATTAACTTGACTGAATTGTGTTTGCCCTTCAAGACACATACACAATGTCAGCACAGTGCACACAGCCCTGAACATGAGGATTGGCTCTTTGGGATAGACAGGATCAGCACACACACGGATTGTACTGTGCTCTGAGCTGTGCAGAAAGATTTCACATGGCTGAGCCCTCTACATGAGTTTAAGAGTAGATGCATATAAAGTCATAAAACTGACTTTGGACCAAAGCCTTAGAAGCAAACATTGTGGCTTTCAAGCACTCCATTCCCACAGAAAAGGGAGAACAGGGGACAAAGAGAAAGCTACTTGCGAGTCAGGGGAAGAGATATTTGCCCAAGGTTACAGAGCCTTGATCGTGGCTGAGATACAGCCACAATAATGTGGCCTGCCCACACACAGTTAGAATGTCACTGAACCAGAGTGGAAAAAATAGGAATTGACATCAGACACATTACAATGCAAAGGAGGAAAAATAGCTCAGCCCACATATAACATATCCACGCAACAAAGAAGAACAATTTCCTTGAAATTCCTGTCAAAAGGCATGCTGATCTATCATCTGTTCATATTTGAGATTCCAACAAACCAGACATGCTCTGGCCAATCTCCCTTCTTGGAAGCAGGTATCCTGGGCCCAGCTGGCTGACTTGTGTGGGCATGCTGGTCAGGCTGTCAGAACGTCACTACATGAAACTTTCTGGCAAGCTTGCAACTATCTGCAAGCCCAAGAAGCCAAATTGCTGTTCTCAGTTAAAAGGAATGAGCTAACTATGATTTCCTCTTTTTTTTATGCGATTTTAGTGTAAAGATATGCTAGGGCAGTGTCCTGACAAAGCTGACAAGAAAAGTAAGTGAACCAATGCCAACTGACAGGCTGTAGTTCAGCTGCAAGGGATGCACTGTTTCTTCCATGATTACTGGTGCAGTAACATAAGCATTTTTTACTCCAATGCTTTCTTAAAAAGGGGAGAAGAATAAAGTTATTTTCTGGAATAGTTCATGGGAAACATCAGACATAAGTCAATGGTGATTTGTTTCTCCTAAATGGGTGTTGATGCCCCTACTGCACTTCAGGAGAATGTTCAGAAAGGCACGAAAAAATAACCATAAGCCATTAGAAGGTCTAGGAAAGGAGAGAAAGAAAAAATAAAATTAAAATATTTCAAACATATAGAAGAGTAACTACAATCTTGGCATTGCAGCATTTCTTTCAAAAGGAAGGTTGGTCCAATAGTTTAGGATTCAGAAGACTCAGAGAAGTTCCTTGCAGATCAGTTCACAAACATCCAATTAATAAAAGACTAGCACAGTCCTACCCTCTGGAGCACTGTGAAGATAAATATAACGATGACTGCAAGGCTCTCCAGTTCTCCACTGAGGGGTCCACTTCAGAAACAAGACAGCTAGACAGAATTAGCGAGTGCCAAGAGTGCACCATTAACACTGCCATTTCCAAGTAGCCTATTGACTTCTCTAAAGCATTTGTCCTGTAGCAAGCCATAACAAGAGAAGTACAAGACACAAAGGATTTCATTATAATTTTTTACTTCAGGACAAATAAATGGAAGAATTCTCCAGAGCCTCATCACCAACCTGTGCACAGTAATATCACGAGTCACTGCACAAAGCATGGCATTGAAGCTACTCTGCCTCAATTCCTTTCTAAATCAACACAGTGTCTTGAGTTTCTGTAAGTCACCAACTCATTACAGAAGATACTTTCTGGTTTCCACAAGGAGCAAGCTGCACAGGGAACAGAAGGTGTGCACACATTGACAGATTAAATAGAGGACAGCACAAGCTCAATTCACTGACTTCCTCTGCCACCTACCCTGCCTCATCCCATCCCTGTCCTGCCCAATGCCATCCAAAATCCTGAACCAGTCCTCTGGGAAACAAAGGCTGCATTTCAACCCCACTCTTCACCCTGTAACTCCACACGGCAGGATTCAGCAGGGCTATGTACTATTCTAAAGAACAAGTGGCTCCTTTTCCTTCCAAGTAGTCTGGAACACCTTTGTTCTGTGGAGAGTTCTGTACAGCACCAGTCCACCACAGAACAAAAGGGGAGAAGAGTGAGCTCCCCAGACAGAGTGATACAGAGAAAAAGGGGGGGATGTATATTGAGGAGAGCTGGAGATTCACTGCAGATCAACTACTGAGGCACATGTCTGGGTAAAGTAACAGGTGTCAAAGCCTGACTTCATTTGAGCATTTATGGTTCACCAAGTATGTTCTGCACAGTCTCCCTCTCTCCATATTACACAAGACCAGTAGGCACATTACACTTCTTGCTTAGCATTTACTCAGAGCAATTTTAAACCACATCACAGTTCACAGTCTGCAATGAGAACAGGTGTGATGGAGCTGTTCTGAGGGAAAAAAATTGATTTGGCAACACCCCAAAACACCCAACCAATGCAGACAGCAGCAAAGTGGTGAGAGGCTGGCAAAAACAAATGAAAATGTAATGTCATGCCTTCTCAACAATACATTGGCCTCTTCATGTGTGAAGAAAGACCTTGAATCATCTCTCCATCGCACAAACACACCTGCAGGAAGATACTGAGTCTCAGACAGGCTGTTCACGTTCAGAGTTTGGAATACTCGTCTGTATTTAGCTTCTCCTCCTATCTGTCTGCTGGGAAAATCTTTAATCAAACACAAGATGTTTCAGAGGCAATCTCACAGCTCAGAGCCATCTGCAAACCTCCCCCGATCCTGGGCAGTGGCTGCCGCCCAGTGCCCGCGAAAGTAACTGCAGGCGCAGGGGGAAGAGGCAAGTTCTGGCAGCTCAAGCAACACTTGGTACTTAAAATTTCCCTCTCTGCCCTCATAAACAATGCACTCTTTCTAACACATCAGAAAAAAAAAAACAAAATTCCAACAAGGAAATACCTCCAGTACTTCATATTTATTCAGTGCTTTACAACTTCATACTACTACAGAAAATAATCCTTTCATAATTATCCTTTATGCAGAAAAAGGGGGGAGAAACCCACAAAAGCACTTAAATCCCACTCTTGCAGTGAACTATCACGACAGAGGAAGGCCAGAAGCTTTCTGAAATATATGGCCAAGATAACTCAAAAGACTTTGCAGTTTAAGCATACCACTCATAATATCATCTATTAATCTCTTTAGAATCTGCAAAAAGCCAAATATCCCTTGGGTTAGGAAACTGCTGCAAGTTTAATCCCAGATGGAAAGGTGAGCTTGCCACTCCCTTGTCCTATATGGACTAGAATTCTGCTTATATGAGGCAGCAGTAGAGAGTCTTTTCCATTAATCACCAGTCAGGCTTTCTGGGCAGCACCAGCAGTAACAACAGAGGCTGTATTTTCCTCTATGCAGATATTAATTATGCCACACCTGTAAGGCAGGCAGGATGCCCTGAGAGTTCACACAAATGAACCACACATTTCCTGTGCCTCGCTACTTACAATCCACCAAAAAAAAATAAAATTCCATGCTCTACTCTTTTTTCCGCACACATAGTACAAGGTTGACTATTTAATACTACAAGGATCATTAACATGATGAAGTGAGGGGATATTAGGTCTAAAATGCCAAAGCCCTTTTCTTTTCAGCTAAAAAGAGATCCCCAGGAAACGTCTACATGAATCTCAGCAAGGCTGATCTCACAAGTATGATTCTTCAAAACAGCATTCCTGATCAACTTGTTTTGCTTTCACTAAGGCACATGTGTTTCTCCAACACATTAAACAGGAAACTGAGCACAAGGAAAGCAAAGACATGAAGTGGACACACTCATGATTACTTACTTCTCCTGTGATTGGATTGGTTCCATATTTCTTTATCCAAGGAACAATGCTCCTGAAACAGAAGGGATAAAGTGGTAAGTGACAAGCACCATCAGAAACCTCTATTGATGGGTATGATTATTTTTGCCAACTTCCTAAGACCAAATGGTGATTACACAGGTGTAATCAGTTCAACCACACAAAAATAAAGCTAAGTACAGACAGTAACTTACAGTATGTCAAAGACTGTCCCATCTGGTGTGCAAACTGGGTATTCAAAGGGCTGCAGGGACAAACTACGAAAAAGAAACACACTCTTGTTAGCAAAATCAGCTGGAAATCATGATGACAAAAGCAAGTAACATGTTGCTGATTCCCGTGCATGTTAAAGCAAGGCCTATACCAATGAAAATACTGAGTGGCTGCCAGTATCGACTACCTGATTCTACACAAAACAAGCTAACAACAAAATCCATGAGAGGAACTGGTGCAGTTCAGGAACATGTAGCTGCCAGCACTCACAGCCACAGAGACAGGGATGCTGTAATCCTCCTAGGTCCACTTCCATTGCCATGCCGGGGCCTACCAGCACAAAAGATGGTTCCAGCAGAAACACTCACTGTCTTTGCACTGAAATGGGCTAGGGAATAACTGGCAGTCACATCCAGCATCCCCTGTTAGGGCTGCTTCCATAATCCAGGGAGCTGTTGGCCAAGCAGCAGTAGTTCACAGATGTGGAAGGTAACTTCTTGAACTACCTAGTTTACAAGAGAATTTCTAACCCACTTTTACCAACTCTCTTCTTCCACTCCATCACTTCAAGCAGTAAACTCTAAACATTAAAAAAGAGCAGAAATATTCCTTCAATGTACCGAATCACTGTCTCAGCAAGATGAGTGATTGACCAAGCACATTCTGAGGAGGGACGATTCAAGCCTTGATTACACAGATTTGAAAGAGTGGAATGTACATGGCAATTGTTCCGTGCTATTTTATCACTTGTGTGTTCTTCCAGCCATCAGCTCCAATCTCTTTAGACACTAATGACGGGAAGTGTAGATATTGTTTCAGTTCTTGCTTGCCACACTGCTATCACAGCAGGCACGAGCCAATGAAAGCAAATGCTTCAGAAGAACATAGCTCAGTGCAGTGTCAACAGCCCTCATAAACAGATATGTCATTTAATAATGACAGCGCAAATTTGTTGCCTTACCTGCAGTGATCAAACGATAAACGTCTAAAATTGGTCCGCGGAAGGTCTGTTTATGGAAAAAGAAAACCAACCCAACAGAAGCTGAATCAATACTCCGTATCAGCATTGTAGTTAACAAAGAAATATTGCAAAGTTATGTTTTGCTATATACATGGTGGCAATTTACTGATGACAAGGTTAAATACACTAAGGCTTACAAAACTGAAACTTAAATCAGACTTTTTCTGATTGATTCAACTGAAATTGCACTGCCAGATCATAAGATCATAGAGCGTTAAGGAGCTGGAAGGGACTCTAAAGATGATGTAGTCCCAACTCCCCTTGCCATGGGCAGGGACACCACCCCCTAGAGCAGGGTGCTCAAGGCTTTACCCAGCCTGGCCTTGAACACTGCCACACAGAGCTCTGCCAGAGCGAGTCTCAATGCGATGCTACCAGGCTGTGCCCCAGGCTGGGGCCGGGGACGCTCGTGCGGCCACACTCCCAGCACCCCCGCGGGCCGGGACACCTCCCCCGTCCCTGCTTTCTTGCCGCCGTAGAACTGCGTGTACTCGGCGCACGTGATGTACCTGCGGGACAGAGAGGTGAGACAGCGAGGGGAGACAGCGAGGGGAGACAGCGAGGG
>NW_008666628.1:1484-13764 GCF_000695815.1 Acanthisitta chloris | reverse complement strand
AAATTATATGAGCTTTTAAATCCTAAATGTAAATTTAGTGCTGACAAATACAATTATATGTAGTCGAGCCTTAATCTTGGAAGCATTACTGAACTGTGTAATCTGTGCTGTAACTATCTAGTTTTTCACACCTGATGCTCAGATTTAATATGTATATACTTCAATGAAAGTACAGATAAGCAAACATGTATTTACCCTTGCTTTCAGCTCATTTTCTAGTCTGTCACATGTGGGTGCTTAGTATGAATTGTCTTCAAAGCATACGACACACGTCAGTGCTGGAGTCAGTATGACAAAGCAGCATGCACGTTGCCTCTCTCTCTGAAGACTTGGTACCTTTTAAATACTCAGTTCTTTAGCTTTTTTTTTACTAGCAGAAACTCCAGTGCTATTTACCATTACCATTACCCATGATGCTGCTCTGCTGTGCTTTAAAATGTCTTAAAGCAGAGCAAGAACTTCAATCCCTGTTCATTTCTAGTGAACAGCTTCTCAGTAAAGTTTTGCAGTCCAGAACTGGATCTCAGGATACAGCAGAGCAAAGCTGATACAGATAGCCAGTTTGAGGATTTGAAGAGGAACATGAACAGAAGGAACAGTAGATGTCACATAGTGTGACACCGAGTGGCTACCGACTGCCTGTTTAACTGTTTAGGGGGCACTTCAGAAACAGATAATTTATGTTAGGATAAACAGGAAGGTGATTCATCAACACATATATTTGTTTGGAAGCTGTAGATGTTTTCAGAAGTGGTGAGCTACATGTTTTCTTCCAAAGGATGACACTGAAGCACAGAATTTATACATGTATAGAAAATGCTAACCGTGCTGTAGACTGTAATAGAAAAGAATCCAGTTGAGGGATTGACATCCTTCTTCCCTGAGGATAGCACGAAATTGAGCATGTGTGGAAGTTGCCTTTGACCAACTTAGAATTTTAACTATTTTTTATTGACACTACTAAAACTATCTAACCATGGCTTTCTTCATAAATTTGTTGCTTTCTTCTCTCCCCCCACTACCAAGGTTTTTCTGAGAGCTTGCTTTATGTTTAAAGCTCGTTATTGGTACTGCTAGTTAGTTTTCTACCCTCTTGTTATTTGAGAAGTCATGATTTGGTTATGAATATCATGGATTTGCTTATCTGAATGCATAATTCCAAGCACTTTTTATTAAAATATTTTTTTTAATTTCTTCTTACTGCTGTCTAATATGAAAGTTATCTTGATTACAGATGAGTACGGTTGTTCAAAAGGTTCATTCTATTAATATTCATTTTTCCAAAGTGTTGAAAAGCAGTGACAATATATACTTTTTGCCCTCAATAAGTGGATGCATTTTACTTATCTCTTTACTATTTTCCTTAACTAATTTTTGACCTTATAGCAATGTGACTTCTCCAAAGTAGTATCTAATTATATGTGAGATGGATCTTTCATAGATGAGTTGATAGCTGGTGATTCCCTATTCTTCTCTCTAGCCTAAAAGAGGTTCTGAAAGTATATACTGTCCTTCTAAAATCCATTTGCATGAGTAACTTTTTGAGATATTTTAATATGCAGGTTGCATGTTTTTGTGTCTGTCTTAAGGTATTCCTCACTTGCAACAACTTAGGAAATTAAAATGGTCGTTCATGTATTGCTGTGGGACAGTTTGAGTGCAAATTTATTGCAAAATAAGAGAAATATTTCTCCTAATGAAACTGTAAAATTTAGATATCAGTGGTATTTGCTATGAAGCAAAGAATAGATATACAGAAGCAATATATGAATTTATTAAAGCCTTCGTCTGCCATCTGTTTCTGTACAGCTGTGGTGTAGCATTGGTCTGTTCCTTTGCCTGTTGTAAGTTTGGCTTATGAACACCAAAGAATGTTCCAAAATTACACCAGGGAATTATTGAAGGACTGTATTTTCATCAAAGTTCAAAGTAGTGTCATATAATTTGTCTCTTCAGAATTATAAATTCTCTGCTGTCATGGAGTTAATTTTTAGTTATTCCATTGCAAGAAATTGTGCTCAGAGATATCATGTTAGACTAGAAATCATCTTTTAGAGAGATGGCAACTGAGGTATATTTCTGATGCTTTCACTAACATTTAAAAAGTCTGCAGCTGTCGGAGTTCCAGATTCAGTCGTTTTAGTTTCATTCACTGCTAATGTGCTTTCTGGAGCTGAGAACAATCCAAAGCATTTTCTGTTTTCAACTTTGCCTTTAAAAATTCATTAATAAAATAATAGTCTATCCGATCCTATTTTTTTTGGGGGTAGCATTAGAGTGGTTGAAAGCGTTCATACAGATGCCAGTTCATGACAAAGTTAATGGAAGATCTGTTCACCTTGACATCCATGGTTGTCAGCCCTGTATAAACATGGGAAAATGTTGCTGGAAATGGTGACTTCAGATGTGGAGAAGGTTCCTGCAGGTGGCAGTGCCTCTAGCAGTGAATGACAGCATGCATGCATTGCAGCCAGGGACACGGGACAGGCATTTCAGGAATGCTTTAAAATTCTTCTCGTGCTTGATGTCAGTTTGACATGCTAACGTACACCAGGAAATTATTTATACTCTGTGTCTTATGCTTTAAAGTTTGGTGTTTGGCTTATCTTTGTGATTTTTATAACTCATTGCTCTTGAAAGATGTCCTTCATCAGTATCATTGTGATGCATATTGCTGAGGAATGTCTGTATCATTATGGTCCATGGAATGACTCAATTGAATTATGTTGGTTTAGGAAAAAAATACATAGATATCTCTTTGTGTTTACATTTTAGGTGGCCAAGAGGAATATGTCTTGTCATATGAACCAGTCAATCAACAAGAAGGTTTGTAGATCTCACTTAGTATAAAATAAATACAATCTGAATTATCAGAATGCTTCATGTGCCCTTATGTACTAAGCACCATGGCAAACTACTTCACTCTCTTGAACTTCTTTATTCAAATGAATAAATCATAAAGGCATAAGTTATTTTAAAAAATTGCTCAATTATTTAGTGCAAAATCTAAAGGTGTGCTGCTGAAAGAACTTGTGTGGTTGACATTGCAGAAGGAAAATATTTTTAACAGTTTTTCAATGCAAACTTCAGAAATTACAGTTTTCTTCTGTTTCAGATTGCTTTAGTTTCTCACTGTGTCACAGCAAAAAGTGTGTCAGTAGATCATTTGTCTGTTTACTAAACATTCAGGTGAAATGTCTCTAAAACAGTCTTCTATTTCTGTGTGGACTCCTTATATGGCTAATTGGTTAGTAATTGCCAAGGGAATTTTTTTTCAGAAAAAAAGAGAAATACTGAAATGGAAATGAATAGGAGAAAATACTCCCTCACATATGCATTTAAAATAAAATGCTTTTCACTGATTTCCAGTGGAATGGTATCATGTCTTCTCACCTTAGTCCTGATGTTGATTCACTGTGTGAATATAGATGTGGAATTTTTAGTGTTCCCCTTCACTAGCACAGGTGCTAACATGTGATTTACATTATCTGATACATAGCTCTCTTAATTATTCTGATGAAAGGCATGTCCTTGGGGAACACTTGTTACCTGCTGCCTATCAAATAGGATGCCATCAAAGTCAAT
The DNA here is from genome assembly GCF_000695815.1 of Acanthisitta chloris. Lineage (NCBI taxonomy): Eukaryota > Metazoa > Chordata > Aves > Passeriformes > Acanthisittidae > Acanthisitta > Acanthisitta chloris. The sequence goes on along the minus strand of NW_008666628.1, from coordinate 10,179 downwards.
ATACATCACATGTTAACATGAACTTGAGTGCCAGGATTTTATTTTTGGTTTTGGTGACTAGCATGGCCAAGCTGCTTTTAATTGCATTGTGGCATATACACCTGTACAGACTTTCCACTCTGACTTGTTATCATGGCACATGGGATCAAATTCATCAGTAAACTTTCAAAAGCAGTAAAAATTCTTGTACAAGATTAATACAAACAACATTGTTTATATCATATAATTTGCAATGGTAGATGGCAAAAAAAAATCATGGATGAGAAATGCCTGAGTTAAGACTCTACTGGAAATGGGATGTAAAATAAATACATCCCATCCTTTGATGTAAAGTAAATAAGTTATGCTTAAGGTAGGAGACTGAAGGTTGGTCACCCTGGCAGGAGCAGCTGCTGTCTGTGCCTGCACACCACAGGGGCTCACAAAAGGAGGAACATGTTTAGCTGGCACTGCCTTCCCAGGTAGATGGTTTAGTGAGAATGACAGTAATATCAAGTAGCTTAATGGTTTAGTGAGAGCAATAGTAATACCATGTGAATTAATGCCAAGACTGAAGAGGAAAGATGTGAATGAGACTTTGCACAAGCCAATGGTTTAGGAACCATCATACTGTAAAACTAAATATTATAGAGAGCCAAGTGCTTTGGCACTTAAACACTGGACTGTAATTCCCTTTGAGTAACATAGTGGATAAGGAAGGCCATAAAGAACCTTCATCTCATTCCTTTGCCTAGGAGCAGTCATGCATTCTCTGTGTGTTACCTGCATTTCACCACTAATTCCATTCCTCACTAATGTATTGTTTTAAGAAGCCCAGAGGAGTAAAGAACTGTAATGATAAATATAGATTTAAAGGTGCTTGGACTTGGGGCACTGCTGGGACATGAGACCCTGGTGGGACTTGGGGCACTGCTGGGCCACCCTTAGGCATTAAGCAAAGATGTTTGTTATTAAATGAAAAGTTTGACAGTTAGGGGATTCAGAACATTCCTTTTATGAATATATCAATACCATGGAAAGAAAATAGTTCTCAGAGTTAAATCAAAACATATTTTATAGGTCAGAGTTTAATTTGGACTTACTTGTGCAGACAGATTGAACCAAAAATTAAAATTTTTACCACTGAAATGATAAGCTAATGACAAGATACTTAGACATTATCGTCTTTGCCTCTTGCAGTATAATTAGACATTTTCTGCTCAAGCTTAATTTTCAACCAAAAGCTCTTTATAAAAAGTTAAGCTACTTTTAAAAGATATTACACTTAATTTTATTAAGGTGTTCATAATTAGGGGGACTGTGTATAGCTCTTTCATATATGAGTGTTTAATTGTGGTCTTAGAGAAAAAGAAGCTTCCCAATACAGACATAGAATTCCATGAATTCTGCTGCTGCTTTAAATTGAAAAGATTTTCAAACCTCCCCTTTTGCTTCTGCCATTAGAATGTAGGATGTTACTTTGTGAAATGACTTTTTTTTCCCCCCCAAAGACAACTGCATTCAAGACTCATCCTCAGTCACTGAGGGTAGTGATTTGAGGGTGAAGGTGTAAGATATTGCTGTGACCGTGGTATTAATTGATTTGCATTGTTCAACGTGTGTTCTTCTCTTTAGGAGTACATGTCTTGAGGTATTAAAATCGTTGTGATAAAGTCTATTTTGGTGAGCTCTAAGAAGTTAGCAGTTGTACTGAAATGATATTATTCCTTTGTGTTTAATAGTCAGTTACACTCGACCTGTGATTGTTTTGGGACCCATGAAAGACAGAATAAACGATGACCTGATCTCAGAATTTCCAGACAAATTTGGCTCATGTGTTCCACGTAAGTCTCAGCAAATACTAAAGCAATTCTAAATGATACTTTGCTGTTAATTTTTTAGAGACATCCTGTGTATGTTGAGTTAAAAAAAAAGTAGCTAATATATTGCCTAAAGTTTATAGACCTATCTTAATTGTCAATCTCTTTGCTTGTGAAAATTTTGCCATATAAACGGGATGACTATTTTTGGATATTGTAGAGGAAAAAAGTCACTGTTTTTTTTTTTTTTTCTTTAAAAATTACTGGTTTCTATTTAAAGATACTACTAGACCAAAACGAGATTATGAGGTGGATGGACGTGATTACCATTTTGTCACTTCTCGAGAGCAAATGGAGAAGGATATTCAGGATCACAAATTCATTGAAGCTGGCCAGTACAATAATCATCTTTATGGAACAAGTGTCCAGTCAGTGCGAGAAGTAGCAGAAAAGGTAAATCAGTGTCAGTTACTTTTCATTTACTGGGGTGTGATTATCTGCCTGTGCTGACAGGGAAAAAGAGAATGGCAAGAAGTCATTAAGAAGCCTCTGACTTTAAAAGGACTTTGTGTAAGACTAGAAACAAAGAACATTGTCACAGCTGCATTTAGGGAAGTAATGAAGCTTTGGGATAATGACAGCATCATGATGAAATTATGGCAAAAGAGCAACCATAGTTTGTGTCCTCTTATTTAAAGAGTATATAGAAGTAGTAATTGTAATTACAGGCTAATTAGCCTAGCTCACATACATAGATCATTAACTAATTAAGAATGGTGGTGGTGGAGTTAATTAATATGATGATTCATTTTATATAGACCTGTGCAGAAGAAAATTTGTAAAAATGTTGTTCTGTGTGCCCTTCATGTATTTAGCTGACAAAGGGGAAAAAGTAAATGGAATAAACTTAATTTTAAGAAGACTTTGTACATAACTACCACTACATTTTGGAGACTGACCTTACTGATTTTATCCTGAACAGATTTGGGTGAACTATTTCTTACAAAATCTAATTATTTCTGAGTTCAAACTGAAGTTCATTTGATTCAGCTGTAAAAAAGAGGTTTATTTCTGAGAGTAAGGTTCTTGTAAATAAAGAGTTTGGGTGGAAGTTTTTTGCAAATGTTCCATGTTAAGTTGATGAGTGTTGTTCTACTGCTTACAAATACAGTGCATTTACATTAGACAATGTAAATGTTTCTCTGGGAGAGAAGAAATAGCTATTTTCTAGGTGGGAACTCACAGTTGTGAGCAGTGTCAGTCTGGACATGCAGAGGCTAAGTGTGGTTAACCCATGTGACACTGGGGTGTAGTTAGTCCTCTGGAAAACCCTTTAGACCATTCTGACTAAATGGGTGAGTGTTGTCATTTCTGGCAACTGAATTTTCTGGCAGCAAAGGGTGAACATGGTAAGATTCTGTGGGTCACATGATGAAGTTTTCTTCTGCTGTCTTTCTCACCATGTGGAATAGAACCTGACCCTGAATATAGTGAGGAAAGGACAGGAAATAATATTAGTTACAAAGTTTTTTAAGTAAATGAGCAGTACTTTGGGAGGCTGAGCAAAGCTGTGAAACTATCATATGTGGTTAAATGATGAAACTATTTATTGAACAGCTTAAATATTATAAATCCCTTGGCAGTTGCTTTACCTGCTAGCACAGATACAATCCTTCAGTTCCATCCTGGACCTGAAATTGGCTGTGTTCTTTTGCCCATCTCTTGGGATTAGTAAGGTACAAAATGACTATGAATCTTTTATAAATGGACATGAAGAACTACCAGATGTCTCCATGCTAGTAAATCTCTTGCACAGCCACCATGGGACTTTGGGTAGATGCAGCAGTTTCTCAGTTGCAGCTAACATTATTTTTCTGGAAAACAATGGCCTGTCTTTCAGAACCTGACTTAAAAATCATGACAGGGCTGCAAAGTGGTCAGTCTGAGGCTACTCCCATCCTTGTATTCTTCTCTGGCTTGCTTAAGAGATTAGTCTTTTCAGTGGGTTTTATTACTGGGATACAAAAGATCATTTCCAAGTTTTTTATGATGAATTTAGGAGAAGACAGAGTGACTGCCACTACCTCAAAAAGTACCAGAAACAGTAGTCTTAGAATAGCCTCCAGTTGTGTTCATTTGCCCAAGCTTCCAGCTGACCCCTCTCTATTTCCTAATAGAAACAGTAGTCTTAGAATAGCCTCCAATTGTGTTCATTTGCCCAAGCTTCCAGGTGACCCCTCTCTATTTCCTTACCTACAATGACACAGCTAAATGTGCTTTTGATGCCATTGCACAGTTGTAAAAGGCACCCGACACAGCTAAATGTGCTTTTGATGCCACTGCACAGTTGTAAAAGGCACTGAGTGCTGTGCTGTGCTTCTCAATCAGATGCAGTGCAAGTAAGGAACTAAAAAATAGGTAAAATGTTGTTCTACATGCACTGTGCAAAGAGCAGAATGGCTTCCCTGGATGAAACATGGTAATCGTATCTTGAAGTACTTGCATTTCTTTTTCCTTGTCTTTCAAATCTTCACCTGAAAGGAATTTTCATATCCTCTTTTCTTTGGAATCACTAGCAGCTTGTACATCTCTGTGTCTGAGGTCACTGTTAATGCACATTCAGTGTTCATTTGGAACAAACTGTCAGTTATATTCCATGAGGTCCAGCACAGGTACTGTGCTGCCTATCTAGCCCTGCCCCTTTGCACAAAATCCTTTGGCACCTGCCATAAGTTGTTGGGCCAAACACAGCAAATAGTGTCTTATTCCAAAAAGAAAAAAGGACCAGGTAATGCATTTAATTCTCAATTCTCAGAGCATGTGCCACATTTTAAAGACAAACCATTTGAAATATGTGGACAGATCAGCACAGGTGGTAAAATACTCTGCTAGAACATATGGACACCTCTTTAAAGTTATCCCAGTCAGTGTCCAGACCCATGGACTGAATCTGGGGAACAGCTGTCATCACTTGAAAGCACAGAGACATACGTATTGTTTGTGTGGGAAGAACAGTTCTATCCTCTTTAAGAATTCCCGAAATAAAAATCTGGGGGTTTGTTGTGCAAGAGATCATATGTAAATGATCCTAGTGATCTCTTCTGCCAGGAAACAGAAGCATGTCAGTCATTTCAGACTGCAGTCACTTCCTTGCTTTTCAACATGCTCTCTGGAATGATCTCCCAGGAGTTCTGGAATGCTGTTGTATGATAGGAGTAACCTTTGGTTACATGGTGCTCCTGGGTTTGTATCCTGGCTCAGAGATTTCTGCCATTCACATTGGTCTCCTGCTCAAGAATCAGCATTTCTTCATTTATCTTTAATCCTCTTCCCCTGTACCTTTCTAAAATGGTGGCAGCCAAATTAATCCTATGCTGCTCAGAAAGGAAAGAAATAAAAAAAACGAGAGTATTCAAGATGAAAGGGGCCTGAGGAACAGGCTCTCAGCCTTTTGAGCTGAGATATTACAGAGAGCTGGAAAATTCTTTATAGTGGGAGAATAAAGGTGGGGAGAAAAGCAGCCATACCACATTGTCTCCCAGTTGCCCAAGGAATGCTTAAACTATATTTGTTTCTCAAGAGATGAAAAAAGTAGCAGTCCAAATAAATTGCATTCACCATCTCCAGCTTGGTAGTCTGCTGTGTTGTACCTGGGGGAGGAGAGGGCTTGTATGCAGTTCCATCAAATGGTTCTAGGGTGGCACATTGCCCTGCCATCATGGGTGATGTATCTGTGACATGGGCACCTCCCTAAAGGGTCCTCAAATTATTACCAAGCAGAAGAAAAATAAAAAATTTTGGTGGTAGCGTTGAAGCCCAGCTGTTCCACTCAGTGATTCTGCACTGCTGGCTGGGCTGCTGAAAGGAAGGAAGAAAGAAAGGTCAGGAACATTTGAAATGATGTGTGATGCAACAGAGGAGCATTATTGTAGGGCCTTGTGCTAAAGTGGTGAAATCACAGTATCATTGATGCAAACACTGATTTTGCTGGCTTCAGTGGAGATGTGTTTTCTCTTCTAAATTATTATGCTGTGCTACCTGTAACTTAATTTTGCTTAGTGCCATTTTCCTTTCTCTCTCACTTTTTAGGGTAAACATTGCATTCTTGATGTTTCTGGGAATGCAATCAAAAGGCTGCAGATTGCCCAGCTGTACCCAATCTCCATCTTTATTAAACCCAAAACAGTGGAAAATATCATGTGAGTACAAATAGAGTACCTCAGGCTCAATCATTTGAGACTGTCATTGCATTTGAAAAGCCAACTGCAAGTTACATGCAGACAATTGTCATGTTTCCATTTGAAATAATGTTCCATTTCCCAAGTTTAATTTTTAAGGACTTTAATATGAGGTTTCTAATCCAAATTAAGGTGCTTGAGAACGAATGTCATTGTGTTAAGTTCCATGCAACACAGTGCCAGAAGAGCTCATTTCTTCTGTCACCTCTGTCATTAGGGTTAACCCTCTTATTAGGGTTAACACTCAGACAACAGTTTGAAACTCTCTTTTTAAAGACTCCAGGTAATTTAAAAATGTATGTTTTCAATTTCAGGGAAATGAATAAACGTTTAACAGAAGAGCAAGCCAGGAAGACATTTGAGAGGGCCATGAAACTGGAGCAAGAATTTACTGAACACTTCACAGGTGTGTCTTGCATGGGACTATTCCCTTGCCAGAGTTGAAACTTTATTGCTTGCTGTAAAAATAACACTTGCCTAACCACTGAGATAAGGTTGAACTTGGTTTTTCAGATGATCTCTGATTATTTTGAGGCATAGACCCATCTTAGTCCCTCTACACTGAATTCAATTTGATCAATTAATTTAATATACACAAAAATTTACCAGGAGCTTCATTTAGTTTTTACAAACTCTATGACTTTCTACCTTTTTCCTGGGTATTATAATGCAGATGTTTGCTTTGTTGTTATGTATGCCTAAAGCTTTTCATTTGCAGACCTGAGATTGCCCAGCGAAGCTGCCTCTAGGAAATGATTAATTTATGGGTTTTTTGGGGTTTTTTTTAATTGTGAAGATGATCAAACAGGATGGTAGTGAATTAAGCCTCTGGAAATTGAACACTACAACATAATGGTACTTAGGAAATCCAAGTTGTGCCTGCCATGGACCTTACTGTAACATCAAGGGATGGGCTGCAGTCACTCAAACTGTGCTCATTCCTTGTATTGTGGCTTGTAGTAGGGGGAGGTTGGTCAAGTCATGACCTTCAGGATGCCAGAAATGAGGCTTCCCTATTCCTGCCCTGATAGACAATTGCTCCTTTCCTTCCTCTTATGTTCTCTTTTGCAGTGTTTTAGTGTTTACTGCTTTGCCCAGGTCCTTCTTCCACATCTTCCATGGGCAGAGCTGTGAATGGAGCAGTTCTGCTCCAGCTGGGGAGAGACACAGGAAGGAGTGGTGGGAGTGGGGGAAGGTGGAGGAACCAGTAGAGTCCCTGCCACAGTCCTCCTGCTGCCTCATTCTCTACATTTTGTGCTACCTAGATGTCAGTTTATCCCAATACTGTATCTTGTTCTTCCCAGAGCCTTCTGTCTGCACCCAGAAAGTTAGAATCATAGAATTTAGGAGTTGGAATGAACCTTACAGATCATCTAGTCCCAACCCCCCAAAGTTATGGGACTTGCAAAATGTATTGGAAGTTCTTCCTGTTATAGAGTCCCTTTCCAAATGGCTTGCAAATGTGTCAGGTTTGTTGTTCAGGAAATGAAGGGGTTTATGTTGATGTATATTAATTAAATAGTTAGTAGTAGATGCTATTATCCCAGGCTGTATCAGGGCTCTATATAGGACAGTTTTTCAGGAAATTAAGAGACATAACTCATGATATTTCAAAAATCTAAAGGCTTTTTTGAGTCCTCTAGTGCTCAGGTTCATGATTTTTCTCTGGAGTATACAGCTTGTTGACAAAGGAAGATGGTTGGACTTCTCTCCTTGATAATCCAGTTCAAGCCAGAAATCCTTTTCTGAATCTGTTTGAGATAACTGAAGACATTACAGATCCTACTTAGAGTTTGGAGGCTGCCACCCCTGTGAATCAGGTGGTAAACCAGAAAGTGTGAGCATTCCCTAATCTGTTTAAAAATACCACATCATGTGTGGTAACTGAAACCAGCTTCAGGTGCAGGTTCAGTTTCAACAGACTTAGTTTGCACCAAAGCTCATGAAGAGCACATCCTTCTGATTTGAGGGTGTTGAGGTTTGGAAGAGATGTGGTTGACCATAGCTGGAGAGAAGTGAGGTGCTGAAGCTTGTAGCTGTTTGTGCTGCAAAGACATTTCTAATTCTGATGCTCTGTTGTGCTGTGAACATTACACTTGACCTGTAATAGTGGAGCAGCCTCTTCCCACAGGCAGTACAACGGGCTGCAGATGGGGAGAAAGCTTTTAAGAGCTGGGAAAGCAATGGTAGGAATAAAAAGGAAGTAATTTGCATGAATGCAAACCTCAGAAGCAGCAGTAATCTCTTAAGGCACAAAAGAGTGAGTCTGGCCTGCCTCCAAAACTATCTTCCATGCTAAACTTTGTTTCTTTGGTTACCGACATGGTGATCCTAATTAAAAGGAAGTTGCTCTCTCATAGTGATTGCCTTTCCAGACTGAAGTGTGGTAAGAACAGCTGAAACTTCATTCTCATTTTTGCCTGACTGTGCTTTATTCTGCTATGTCAGAACACGCTCATATTGGCTCATTTCTAATTATTTTCTAGCCTTGGCAAAAATTATATCTAGCTTACACCAACTTTTGACTATATAAGGAGGCCTATTGTCTATACAACTTGAATCTGTTGGCTGGACAACAAACTCCATGAGTTCCTCCTCTTTGTAGCCAAAAGCAAAGGTGGTGCTAGCAGGTTGGCATGCCAAGGTCAGCCTTGCTGG